>NW_022605396.1:0-23253 GCF_008692095.1 Etheostoma spectabile
AAACATTTTTAAACTTTTATTTAAACTGTTATACTTTTTTGTTGGATTGAAAGCTGCTTAGCCCCTGCTCAAATTTATTTGAACATGTTAAAGGTTTTTGTAAGGACGCAAAATATAAAACAATCCTATCCCTCACAACAGTGAGAATTTCCCATTGTTGGAATAAAGGGCTTTTTACACGGGAAACCACACCTCGCACCTAAAAGTTTACGAAAATCTTTCATACTGACATTTGTCGATAGGAATGAAATGAAGACAATTAGCTGTATGGCCTATTTCTCACTAAAATGTTTTCAGAAACATCTTTTGGTGAACCTTTTTGTAAAATAGAAGACTGTATTCTCTACGAACTGTTGTGAGGGTTGTTTTGAAATCTGGAAATCGCAACACCCACTTGGCGCGTTCGTCCAATCAGCTGCCGGTCAAGGCGTGGAGCATCACTACGGATGTATGTCTTCGATACCACGCTTGTAACTAGGGATGAGCAAGTAAAGCATTATCTGTATCTGTATCTGTTTTACCACATGAATTATCCTGTATCCGGAGCCGTACTCGGACTGGGCGGGGCCTAAACCGGAAGTGGTCCGATTTAAACCGGAAGTGGGTCGGGTTATCTTGAAATGGGCGGGGCTTTAACAGGTATGTTATTTAAGCATACAATTGATATGGGTTGATCAGAAATTGTTAATTTATTGCTGATTAGAAAACATTTACATGACAGCATCAAGCTTCAGATCAATGGTGTTGTCATGGTAACAAACAAACTATATACAGAAACGTTTTGCAACAATGAATACAACACATGCATTTGCAATTATGAAGTAAAATGTAATGAACAAGAGTTTTCATACTCAGTATAACTTTTTTTTAAACTTTTTTTTTATGATCAGTGTGATTTTTTTTGTTTTTGGTTCTTTTTTTTTTTTTTATTTCCACACCAGGTATATGTGTGTGGTTGTGTGTGTGTGTGTGTGTGGTGTGTGTGTGTGTGAGAGAGAGTAAAGAGAGAGGGGGCAGGGAGGCGGGGGCAGCTGGCAGCAAAAAAAAAAAAACATCTCCAATGGCAAAGACGCAACGGGAGTCACATTTAAACCAAGCAGCATGTCTGAAACCCACGTTCACCAGAAATCTACTGGTTACTATGGAAGGACTACAAACCGAAGTTAAAAACAAACCTGAAGCTGAAGAAACCCTAAACGTTAACGGAACAGATCCGCAGACCCGATTGATGACAGAGCGGGAGAGAGAGAGAGCGAGAGAGAGGCCGAGGGAGCGCATCTCTCCGTGTTCTGTGTGATGATCCGAGCGTGTTTGAAGGCGGGGGGGCGCTGTGACTATCACAGAACGCTGCGCGGCCAGTTGAGGTTTATTCAATCCGAGCACAGATATTGACTCATATTATTCGTATAATACTTGTACTCGGCAAAAGTGCTTTATCCGTACCGGATACTGTTTCAGCGGGTACTCGGATCACAACTAGTCCTAACGTCTTAAATAGGTTTAAAAAGTTATATCTGCTCCGGTCTCAGGGTTCAGTCAATAGTAGTCAGAATCTCAGATGTTGATGTGTGATCCTTTTTATTAAGTACAATATTTTAGAGACAAATACGGAGTCAAACTAACCGGCTCTCCCCCAAATTTGTCTTTTTCTTTGGCTCTTACACCCTAGATTTATCCACCAAGGGTTGGTCTCCCAGGTCCCATTGATGTGATGTGTTTGTGTGCTTATTTGTTATCTTTCAGTTGAAATGTGACTGAAAGTTTATGACCCTCGGTTCAGGACTTGAAAAGCAAAAGACGGTGAGCTGGGACTGAAACCAGACTCAGGAAGTGTCCCTAAAAATCAATTACTTCCAACACATTTAGGAGAGGCTAAGATTATAATGGAATGTACCAGACCACCTTATCTTAGAGAAAAGGAGTATTGCAAAAACAACTTAATGCATGACCAACATGTCTTCTTTATATTGAAATAATGCTTTTGCCTTTTGGCTTAAATGTATAATCTATATTGCAGCTCACACACAGGGTTTAAAGACATATAACATTTTAATTCCAACAACGGTAAGACACTTTATTTTTTGTTAAGTGTACTAAGAAGAAGGCACATGATAAGATTTCTGTGGAATTTTCTAGTTTTATTTATACCTTTGCATTTCCTACTGTGACATGTCAAATGTCATAAAGGTGCATTGTTTGAAAGCCCATCGCTACCATCCATGTTCCACTCCCACAGGTGTTTCCACTTGACTAATCAGACTGTGTGGCCTTTACAGGCTCAGCTTGATTGGCATGTATTAAATGGGAACTATGCATTCATTTTTAGCTTAATTTACCTAACAGAACAGCTTTGGAGTCATTGGAATGGTTACTATTTTCCAAGTTGAATGGTGGTCGTCTCGCTTCCCTCTAACGCCTGTGAGCTGAACCCCCCCCTTGGAACTTTCAGTCAGCGAGTTGCCGACTCAGCGTCGGGAAGTATTGCGTGACATCAGTCTTATGATGTCTGGAATTGCTTCTTTGGCACCGCACACATACGTCTATTCAGGGACCGGCTAACAAGGTAGCAATGGATTTTTTTAAAGTACCGTCATGACTGAGCCGGTGAAGGGAAACAGAAAGTTAGGAAGGCATTGTTGATGAACCGAGAAAGAGGAAACTGCAGACTGACCAAGGGAGGAGTCAGACACAAGGAAACAGAGGAGCTGCCAAATATCTATCGATAAAGTGAGAAAACTGCAAAGAAATGGCCAGAACTGCATTGGGCCCCTTTAATTGAAGTGTTTTCCTCTTTACTGAAGTTTATAGAGGTTGGAACATGTTGGAGCTCAAATCCTGCTCCGGTCTCAGGGTCCAGATAAATACACTCAGAAGCTAAGATGTTGATGAATGATCATTTATTCAATGGAATATTCCAGAGACAAGACATGAAACTCAGCATGCAACAGTCAAAGAGTTATCTGACCCTCCTTCACTAAGTCTTACCCTCTTTATTTACTCGTGTAGTGTGGTCTAGACTAGTGTGGTCTAGACCTGGGCTGTGTCTCAAATCGCGCACTTCTGTACTAAATACTAACTATTTGAGTACATAGTGCATTCACATTGTCGAAGTGCGGTCAAACGCAGTGCACTTAAAATACCCGGATGGTGCACTCAAACGGTCACAAAGTTAAGTGTAGATCGATGGACACTTCCACACTCAACGATCGCCATCTTGGCTACGTAGCGGAAGGGGCGGAGCTAACAACCGTTGAAAAACTTTTGATAGCGGCGGCCGAAGACGCGATAGCGAGACCGACGGAGCAGTACAAAGTTGAACGGTGAGTTTTTGCTATACATATAAGCCACTTGGAAATGTATATTGGTTAATTTACAGCCGACAATTTTTGTACCACGAATTATAACGTTTATTAGTACCGTAATTGACGTGCTAGCGAGCCAACTTAGCTAGCTAACAGCGGCAGTTTAACCATATTGGCAAATAAGTTATAAGCTAACGTTACATGTGTTGTAGTATATTGTTGTTTGTGTTAAACTTTCGTCCCATTGTAGACGATTTTAGTGTTAGATGTATGATCTTAACAAGTACATAATGTATAATCTGATGTGAGCGTTAGCTCAGCAAAATAGCGATCAGCTGATTGTCTGCCGGGTAACAGTAGCGTAACGCTAATGTTAAAACGTATCTGCTATTACTGCCTCCACTGATGTACACTCACCGGCCACTTTATTAGGTACCCATGCTAGTAAACGGGTGGAGCCTCAATTCTTCGTGGCATAGATTCACAAGGTGCTGGAAGCATTCCTCAGGGAGTTTGTTCTATTGACATGATGGCATCACACAGTTGCCGCAGATTTGGTCGGCTGCACATCCATGATGCGAATCTCCGTTCCACCACATCCCAAGATGCTCTATTGGATTGAGATCTGGTGACTGTGGAGGCCATTTGAGTACAGCGAACTCATTGTCATGTTCAAGAAACCAGTCTGTGATGATTCCAGCTTTATGACATGGCGCATTATCCTGCTGAAAGTAGCCATCAGAAGTTGGGTACATTATGGTCATAAAGGGATGGACATGGTCAGCAACAATACTCAGGTAGGCTGTGGCGTTGCAACGATGCTCAATTGGTACCAAGGGCCCAAGAGTGCCAAGAAAATATTCCCCACACCATGACACCACCACCACCAGCCTGAACCGTTGATACAAGGCAGGATGGATCCATGCTTTCATGTTGTAGACGCAAATTCTGACCCTACCATCCGACTGTCGCAGCAGAAATCGAGACTCATCAGACCAGGCAACGTTTTTCCAATCTTCTATTGTCCAATTTCGATGAGCTTGTGCAAATTGTAGTCTCAGTTTCCTGTTCTTAGCTGAAAGGAGTGGCACCGATGTGGTCTTCTGTTGCTGTAGCCCATCTGCCTCAAAGTTCGACGTACTGTGCGTTCAGAGATGCTCTTCTGCCCACCTTGGTTGTAACAGGTGGTTATTTGAGTCACTGTTGCCCTTCTATCAGGTCGAACCAGTCTGGCCATTTCTCTGACCTCTGGCATCAACAAGGCATTTCGCCCACAGAACTGCCGCTCACTGGATGTTTTTTCTTTTTCGGACCATTCTCTGTAACCCTAGAGATGGTTGTGCGTGAAAATCCCAGTAGATTAGCAGTTTCTGAAATACTCAGACCAGCTCTTCTGGCACACAATCATGACACGTTCAAAGTCACTCAAATCACCTTTCTTCCCCATACTGATGCTCGGTTTGAACTGCAGGAGATTCTCTTGACCATGTCTACATGCCTAAATGCACTGAGTTGCCGCCATGTGATTGGCTGCTTAGAAATTAAGTGTTAACGAGCAGTTGGACAGGTGTACCTAATAAAGTGGCCGGTGAGTGTATATACTGTTTATACTGCCTCCACCTGATGTATATCCTGTATATACTGCCTCCACCTGATGTATATCCTGTATATACTGCCTCCACCTGATGTAGATCCTGCATAACCCGTCTCTTCAGGGACAAACGAGGAACAGAGGTCCATCATTTAGGGGTGACGATGGCCATCAGACCGTAGAAGGATCCCCTGGAGAGTCTGAAGTCCCCCCTCATGTCCCTATCCCCATCAGACTAGCTACGGCCTGGGGGCGAGCCTGCAGAACTACAAGCACATTTTCAAAATAAAATTATATTAAAAGTATTTAACTTTGTTATCTTTTGTATTACACGTTGCATGACTGTTGCAAGCATATAATGAATATAAAGGAATGGGTCTATTTAAATGTCAATTCTGTTACCTCTGCTTTCACTATTGTATTGTCACTGTATGAAGACCATTTAGAACAAAATACAACTTATATAAAAGATGTAATGATGGTTTGTCTATTAGGTAAGTTGTAAGGGTAATGCTTCATAACAACAGTCTTATCTATGGGCAACAAGGATGTCCTCATGAACCCGTTGAGCATTAAAATGAAACAGTAACGTAATGAATGAATATTTACTTTACTTATTTTTAGAGCAGAAACATAAGCATATACATAAAAGAGTGGACTGCAAAGAATAGGTATAATTAATGAATTAAGAGTGCAGTAACAAGAACGAATATTACGATACAGTTGTTTGTACTGTTTGAAGCTAATGGGGGGGGGGGGGGGGGGGGTGACATGACGGCGGTGTCGCAATCGTCATCCTGGTTTGACACGGAGCAAATATCACATTTATTTTGTTAAAATATCAAAAACAAAGGAGGAATAATTTTCGCGAAACACAATAGCAGACTGGAATGCTCTCCCGAGGTGAAATTCCCAATGGTACAGAAGAAGAAGGGATTAAATGTGATCGTCATTTCCGGTAAGTGCACATGGTAGTGCGCGATTTGAGACAACACTCCTCTGTCAAAATTTACGCACTATGCAAGATAGTACGTAGTGCACGAAGTGTACTTCTGTAAGTGCACTAAGGGAAGTGCGCGATTTGAGACATAGCCCTGCTCTATCTGTAAAGTGTCTCGAGATAACTCTTGTTATGAACTGATACTATAAATAAAATTTAATTGAAAATTTAATTCATTTCTATCCTGCAAATTTCAAGTCAGCAGCTCCATCTTCTGGCGAGTCAGCAGAGTATTTCACAAATAACTGGGGAAGATAAAAATAGCCTTTAACCCTCTGAGCCCGAGACACTCGCCCACGAGTAAAAAAGTACCTCTGATTCATAGTTTAATAACTTCTGAACCATACAAGCAATTAACTCACTTTTTATTTTCGTTTAAATCCTGACGTTTTCGCGTTTACATCGGTCTTTTCCCTGTATTTCTAGCCTCTACAGGGGATTTTCTATCCAGCCTGGAACTTCAGCCTCTTTGGGCTTTAAATCCATACTGTTATATCCAAGATTGATCCACTTTATATCCATAATTCATCACGTTTTGGCTCATTTTAGCCGCTGGCTCGCTCCTCTCTCTCTCTATCTGTCTGTCCTATCTATTTTTCAGGAAGTACATGCCCATATATGGGAGATAAAGTCACCCCTCTTGTATGGAAGGCCAGAGGGGACAAAAATGCCTATATACTCTATGGAAGGCCCAATGGTGCAGTATTTAGACACATATTTGCTTGTATAACATTGCTGTGGGTGTAATATCAATAAATATGACATTTTTATGTTATTATGGCATAAGTAAATGTCATGAGAGCAAAACGTCTTGACTTTTTTGGAAAAATGCATGTATTTTGTCAACTGTATAAGTTATAATCATTATTTCTTCACAGTGTGACCAAGACATATGAGAAGTGTTTAGAATGGAAAATGGCTTATTCATTACTTATCTGTCTGTGATATCAATACATATCTGGAAGATTCATTTATTTATTTATTTATCTTTAAGGCCCTACAACCATTTTTAACATGCAAGTGACCTCACTGCAACCCAAATATTCTAATAACCCAGTTTGTCCTAAAAAAAAATGATGTTCATATCTTGACTGTAGACAACAGGGTTGATGTTTTACAAGCTTTTTTATAAAATAAATCCAGACGGAAATTAAACTGTAAAAATGGCCTCAGGGCCCCCAGGGTTTACCTAGGGTGACCAGACGTCCCCGGTTTTGGTGATCTGTACCCGGCTGGATCTGTCCCCGGAAATGTCCCTGGTTTTCACTCTGACTGACAGACCCAAAGTTGGAATGAAAGAAAGAAAACACCGACCAAACGGAGCCGATAGTTGCTCAAGAGCCAGCGCTGCTCAGAGCTCAGAGATGTTTTAGAAGCTGTATTTTACGATACTAAAATCATTGATTATTTACATGGAGTCTGGTGGGTTTAGCAAACGCAATTTCGCGGACTTTTATGTTTTAAAAAAAGGATCTTAATCTTTAACAGAAAGGTGGACCTCCTTAGAAATCTTAAATCTTAAAAAATATTTCTACAATAGTTTCTTGTATCCGATCCTCAATAAGCTGTTGAAGAAACAATCCTGAAGCAGCCCCTAATGAGAACAGCTCTATGTCTAGGTCTAGTGTCCCCGTTTTAAGTTTTACAAAATTAAAAACATGATGTGTTTTGGAGGTATATACGCTTCTGAGCAGAAAATGTCCCCGGATTTTGTCTGAGAAATCTGGTCACCTTACTTTAACCCCCCCCCCCAGTGGGACTGTCTGTTTGTGTCTCTTACACTGACCAATGCCCTGCAGCTTTGTGAGTGGTACTGTGTCGGATAATCCAGTTAGCCAGGGTGGGGATCAGGAGCAGTGGATGGGTGGGGTGGAGGTGGAAGCAGGAGTCAGGTAAATAGGAACTGTGGTAGACAAAGAACAAATAAGTACAAGCAAGGTAGATGAACAAATCCAAACGATAGAGTCAGCAAGGAGACTAACGTTGTACGTTGTTGTACTAACTATTTGAATACTTAGTGTGTTCACATTGTCAAAGTGCGGTCAAACGCAGTGCACTTTAGTACCCGGATGGTGCACTCAAAACGGTCAGAAAGTTAAGTGTAGATCAATGGACACATTCCACACTCAACGGTCGCCATCTTGGCTTGTAGCAAGCACGAAGTGTACTCTCTGTAAGGGCAAAGTATGTATGCGATTTGAGACACACCATGGGTTATACATGTGCTAATAGTTAGCGTTAGATAATTATAAGGATTAGACAATCCCCGATTTGCATTACTGTTATAAGATATATTTGATGTACTATATTCAACTGCTTGGCTGTGTAGCGATATATAGGTGATTGTCACACTCTGTTCTCATAAAAGCTTATGCAAGCATTTCACAAAATGTTCTTTTTGTTGAAACACGTATCTCATGTTCTCTTATTGAAACATTTTTCTGGTCCTTCAAGCCGGATCTGGTGACTGTGTTGGCGACGCCGTAAGAATCTACACCTAAGCCTGTCGACAGCCAGCCTCCAGTACAGCGGGGCTGAAAGCCCGGTGACGTAAATTCGTCCCGGCCGGTGAATAGGGGGTTCACCGGTGTCGCCACCACAGGACACCGGATCCGAAACTTGCGATTGGCAAGAAGGAGGTGAGATACGGAACACCATACGAATGAATGCGTAAGGTCAAAAAAGTAAAACAGTCAGTCAGAACTGTTTTAGAGCAAAACAGTCAGTCAGAACTGTTTTAGAGCGATACAGTCAGGCAGAACTGTTTCATAAGGGTCAGTCAGAACCCAGAAAAGAAATACAGTGACAAAGAAACGCATAACAGGCCTAGAAGGAACAGTGTATGAGTGTGAATGTGAATGTGAATGAATAATATCACTGAAGTCGATTTAAAGGGTCTATAGAGACACAGTGATAGTTTGTTGTTTTGTCATTTACAAAATAAGTACTGACGTCTAAAAGGTTGGACACAGTCCATAAAAACAGCACCGCACCAGGTTAGATGGTGTAGAAGGGCGTGTTGTTGTCCTGTCTCAAGACTTGTGTGTCAGTGAATTTTGTGAATGATCCTTTTTGTACTAAAATACGAAACTGGGGACGGAATAATTCAAGAGGTCCGATATAGTTTATCACCAGAACAATATACTGATGACACTCCTGATTGCATAGCAGATATCAGTATTTCACCAAAGTCAAATACAGACTAATATAATACCTAGCAAACAGGATAGTCTCCAAGAAGTATATCTCCTGTGTCAGGTAAATCACCCAGATAATGAATAATGGGTAAGACACAGAGCAAAGAAAATAAGTTAGAAGAAAGAGGAAAAGTCCCAGCAAGTTTGGAGGGAGATGAAAGGTATATGGAACAACAATGTCCAGGAGCAGGCCAGATAAGTAGAGACGATGGAGAAAAAGCATGGTTTTCAAGGGAAGTTACGGACAACAGATGTCCTAGAATTACAGACAGTGCTGAAGTTGGAAATTGTTAAATAAATAAATAAAAACCAAAAAAGAAGGATAAGAGATAAGGAAGGTAAGGAATACAAGTTATCTGATAGATGGTTAACAGTAAGTCAAGAGAGGGAAAAAAGGAAAAGTGAAAAGGAGAAGCAACTCAGACAAGCAGTTATGGTGAGAGAGGAAGATGAGACACCAACAACATCTAAGGGTGTGGCCCCCAGGCCAGCTCCGAGAGGCGGAGCAGAAAGTTCAGGGACAGGGACTGGCTCCAAATGACTCCACAACTGGAGGTACAAAACCAAAAATAACCCCAGTACGCTAGATAGACAGCCGTACAGGCTCATCTAGAAGTCAGAGTGAACCACGGACAGTATCAAAACAAAAGCAACCAAGCAAATTGGTGAAAGCAAAGGGACGAGGGTCCACAGATGCACCAAGGGGAAGACAGAAAGATTTGTATCCAATGCAAGAATTAGCAGACCATGTTGAGGGTTGGTCCGTATGGCATGACATAGACACAGAGGATGAGGAATGTGATAGAGCAGGTGAAGACAGCTCTGAGGATGAGGGACCAACACCCATCACAGGACAATACCCCTTAGTAGAAGTAGCTAACCCTCGCTATGGACAAAAAGATGAAAATGACAGACCAGACATGAGACCCACCATTAAAATATATAGAGCATGGACTAACAGAGAAATGCTAAAGGTACTAGAGGGGCTCCCCGACCCAAAACACAACCCAGTAGCTTGGGTGGCTGCTTTTAAAGAGCTCAGAGACAGTAGTAACTGCAAAACCACCCAATTTCCGGCCCAGTGCACGAAAAGTATGGGTACAAAGTGCCTCAGGTCATATCACACAAAACCGTATGTCCAAACCCTTATGGGTGGAAGACCCGGAGACAAACGAAAGAGTAAAAATGTCCATTCTGGTAGACAGCTCCTGTCCAATAAACCTACTAGGACGAGACCTATTAAAAGCATTCAATTTGGCTATTGTTCCAACAAATCATGGTATGAAATGTGTGCCAATGGAAGATGAAAATGTAGTGTATGGGCCTGAAGAGCCTCACTACTATTGGACACTAGATTTGGGGAGCGGAGCTGCTATACAGCTATTAAAATTGATTACATTGATTACACCTTGAGGAACAAAAGCCAGACGGAGTCCATTGTACCCTCTGGTATAAGAGTTCGCCAGGATTAGATGTGCCATATCAGTTGCAAATAAATAATCTAAAAGGCCGAGCATTACAAGTAACAAATTTGTACATGTCACCAGAAGGAGAGGTAGCAGCTGCAGTCATGCTAACAGAGGAACAGAAAGAGCTGTTTAGAGGAAGATATGTACCACATATCTCACTGAGAAAGAGAACTGACCATACATGGTACAGCCTAGGGGGGATGGTAACAATAGCAGAGAGAGGGAGTTACACAGGAGGTGGTGACGATGGGTGGAGAACAGATACTAACACAGGATATAAGAAAAAGACAGTAGGATGGAGAGTTAGAGTGACGCCTACCACCCACTTGGACAGCCCCATGTGATTAAAAATCCTATCAGTGCAGGCAGTGACTGAGGGCCAACAGAAAGCCTTAGATGCACTCCCAGACTATTTATGGTCAACAGGGCCCACAGATGTGGGACTGGTCAAAGGTACAGCCTGTAGTTGTAAAGGTCATATCAACCAGAACGCCAAAAGTACGCCAATATCCAATCTCAAAGGAAGCCACTGCTGGCATACAGCCAGTAATAGCTTCCATGTTAAAATCAGGAATATTACGAGAAACAACATTGTAAGAAGTCACGTGTTTAACTCCCATATTCCCAGTAAGGAAACAAGCAGCAGGAAAATGGCAAATGATACAAGACCTGCGCTCTGTAAATGAAATAGTACAAAAAGAGGAAGTCACTGTGGCTAATCCACATACTATAATGAACAGCATATGACCAACTGCAAAATGGTTTTCAGTCATTGACCTATCTAACGCATTTTTCTCCATCCCAATAAGTAGAGAAGCACAGAGGCTATTTGGTTTTAGACTAAATGGAAAGGTCTATACATCCACCAGATTACCACAGGGACTTGTAAATAGTCCCACTATATACTCCAAAGTGCTAACTGACTCTATGTCTACCTGTCCTCCATTACAAAATGGACAATATCTCCTATACGTAGATGACATCTTAGTAACAGGAGATACTCAAGATTCATGCAGAAGGAACACTTTAACAGTTTTAAGGCACCTCGCACAGGAGGGACACAAAGTATCAAAATCCAAGTTACAATTTGTGCAACAGAAAGTAGCATATTTAGGACACATGTTATCAGCGGAAGGGAAAGAATTGTTACCTACTAGAAAGCAAGCAATTCAACAGAAAGCCTGAAACCAAACAACAAATTATGTCATTTTTAGGGCTATGTAACTTCTGCAGGGCATGGATCCCTGAATACTCCATAATGATCCAGCCCTTAATGAATTCTATTCATGGTCTTAATATGGCCATGAGAGATAAAGTCACCTGGTCACCTGAGATGACCAATGCTTTTGAGAAACTAAAAGGGAAATTACAGACAAATGCTATTATGGCTCTACCAGACTACCGTAAACCATTCAAGCTATTAGTGTCACACAAAGATATCTACATGACAGCAGTACTGACTCAAAAGTGGGGGGAAAAAGATAGACCCCTGGCATTCTACTCTAAACAACTTGATTCCATTGCAAGTGGGTTTCCAGATTGTGTACGTGGGTGTTGTGCAGCATATGAAGCAGTTTTGGCCTGTGCAGATGTAGTATTAGGACACAATGTTGCAGTATGTGTTCTACACACAATACAAGAAGTGTTAATGCACGCTCACTTACTGTTTGTTACACATGCCAGACATCTAAAACTTATCAGCGTACTACTGTCACGAGATAACATCATTTTGCAAAAGTGTGTAGGCATAAACATAGCAGAAGCAGTAGCCACATCAGCAGACGGAGCACCACACAGCTGTGTATCTGAAATTGAGAAATACACTCGCCCGCAAGCTGATATTTCACAACAGCCAAAAATAGGAAACAAAGATATTTTTGTAGATGGTTCAGCATCCAAAGACGGCACTGGAACCAACCTTGTGGGTTACGCAGTAACCACACTGACAGAAGTATTAGAAGCAGGAACATTACCGCGCACAACCTCAGCAAAAACAGCGGAGCTTGTGGCAGTAATACGCGCAGGCCAAATGCATGAAGGACAGGACATTAATATTTACACAGACAGTCAGTACGTCTTTGGAGCAGTACACCATTTTGCAAAAATATGGAAACATAGAGGGTTTAAAACCTCTAGTGGAAAAATTTTAACACACGCAGGTGTCTTACAAGACCTATTAGATGCAGTGTGCCTCCCACACTCACTAGCTTTATGCAAATGTGCAGCACACAAAACAGATGACTCATACATCACTAAAGGGAACAACTTTGCAGACAAGGCAGCGAAGGCCGCTGCCCTGCAAACACATGAGACCACAAGTATATACCACACAGATATAATCACCACAGACATACTAAAGGATCAACAACTCACTGCCCCAACCAAAGAAATACAACAATGGATAAACAGGGGCGCTACTTTAGTTAATGACGTCTATACCATCAACAAAACCAGTTTTACCAAAATCCCTACACCAACAGCAGCATTAGTGACCATAGCTTATCGCATTGTGTCAACCGGAGGGATGGTAACTATGGTTAATAACTATTTTTATACAATAAATTTTGAAAGCTCAGCTAAAATGTTTGTAGCTCAATGTATGATATGCCTAAAAAACAACTCACAGGGCCGACTGCGACCAAAAAGAGGTCAATTCCCTACACCTCCTCATCTATTTCATACTGTACATATGGATTTCATTGAATTAAATCATGAGAAGGGTGTTAAGTATGCACTGGTAATTATTGATCAATTATCTAAATGGGTTGAGATATATCCAGCCAAGTCAGCAAGGCAGGCAAGGCAAGGCAGCTTTATTTGTATAGCACATTTCAGCAACAGGGCAATTCAAAGTGCTTTACACAAAATCATTAAAACAGATAAAACACAAGTACAAACAGTTAAAAGTCATAAGCATTAAAAATCTATAAGACACATGAATAGACAGTTAAAAACAAAATAGAAACATTAGGACACATAAAACACAAGAATAAAAGTTACAGTGCAGCATAAGAAATTTAAAGAAATGAGCATTAATTTAAAGAAAGGCAGCATCAAAAAGAAAGGTCTTCAGCCTTGATTTAAAAGAACTGAGAGTAGCAGCGGATCTACAGGTTTCTGGGAGTTTATTCCAGATATGAGGAGCATAGAAACTGAAAGCTGCTTCACCCTGTTTAGTTCTGACTCTGGGGACAGAAAGTAAACCTGTCCCAGATGACCTGAGAGGTCTGGGGGGGTCATAGTGTAGTAGCAGATCAGAAATGTATTTTGGACCTAAACGTTAAGGGATTTATAAACTAGCAAGAGTACTTTGAAATCAATTCTTTGAGACACAGGAAGCCAGTGTAAAGACTTCAGAACTGGAGTGATGTGATCCAGTCTCTTGGTCTTAGTGAGGACTCGAGCAGCAGCGTTCTGAATCAGCTGCAGCTGTCTGATTGATTTTTTAGGGAGACCTGTAAAGACCCCGTTACAGTAGTCAAGTCTACTGAAGATGAAAGCATGGACCAGTTTTTCCAAGTCCTGTTGACACATAAGTCCTTTAACCCTTGATATGTTCTTTAGGTGATAGTAGGCTGACTTTGTAATTGTCTTAATGTGGCTGTTAAAGTTCAGGTCTGAGTCCATGACTACGCCAAGATTTCTGGCTTTGTCTGTTGTTTTTAACATTGTTGTTTGAAGCTGAGCGCAGACTTTTATCGTTCCTCTTTTTTTCCAAAACAACTACCTCAGTTTTTCCTTCATTTAATTTCAGAAAGTTCTGGCACATCCAGTCGTTAATTTGTTTGATGCAGTTAGTCAGTTTTTGTATTTGACTATAGTCCCCTGGCGATAAGGTTATGTAAATTTGTGTGTCATCCGCATAACTATGGTAACTTATTTTGTTTTTCTCCATTATCTGAGCCAGTGGAAGCATGTAGATGTTAAACAGAAGAGGCCCCAGAATGGAGCCTTGCGGAACTCCGCACGTCATATTTGTACGCTCAGATGTATAATTACCTATTGACACAAAGTAATCCCTATTCTTTAGGTAGGATTCAAACCAGTTTAGTACTAAGCCAGAAAGTCCTACCCAGTTTTCCAATCGGTCTAGTAATATGTCATGGTCGACCGTGTCAAATGCAGCACTGAGATCAAGTAATACTAAGATTGAAATTTTGCCACTATCTGTGTTAAGGTGGATGTCATTAAAGACTTTGACAAGAGCCGTTTCAGTGCTGTGGTGTGGTCGGAAACCCGACTGAAAGGTATCAAAACTGTTGCTTAGTGACAAGAAATGGTTGAGTTGTTGAAAGACTACTTTTTCAATGATTTTACTTAAAAACGGAAGGTTTGATATTAGCCTATAGTTGCTCATTAGTGACTTGTCTAGGTTGTTCTTTTTTAAAGTGGCTTGATTACTGCAGTTTTCAGGGCCTGTGGAAAGATACCTGAAAGAAGAGATGTGTTCACAATCTGTAGAAGATCAGAAGTCAAACAATTGGAAACATTTTTGAAAAGTCCGTTGGTAGAATATCAAGGCAACAGGTCGAGGTTTTCAGATGTTGAATAATGTCCTCCAGGTTTGTATGGTTGATTGTGTGAAATTCTGTCATATTGGAACTAGTTTTGCTTGAACACTGTGACAACACATATCCTGAACTTGATATGGAGGCACTGACTGTTTGTCTAATCTTCTGAATTTTGTCTTTGAAGAAGGAGGCAAAGTCATTGCAGGCCTTGGTAGATAAAAGTTCAGATGCTACTGGTACTGGAGGGTTTGTTAACCTATCAACAGTAGCAAACAAAGCACGTGAATTATTATTGTTTCTAGAGATAATATCAGAGAAGAAGGACCTTCTTGCATTCCTCAGTTCCAAATTATAAATGCGAAGTCTCTCTTTATAGGTGTTATAATGGACCAGGAGATTGTTTTTCGCCACCTTCGTTCAGCTTTCCTACACTCTCTTTTTTCTGTTCTCACCATTAGGACATTTCTCCATGGAGATCTTTTCTTACCAGAGACAACTTTGACCTTAGTGGGAGCAATGGCATCAATAACATTTGTAATTTTACAGTTGAAATTGTCTACAAGCTCACTGACTGCTAGCCCAGAGAGGGCGGGTGTGGAGGAGAAAAGCTGAATAAATGTTTCACTGGTGTTTTCAGTGATATACCGTTTTCTGATTATCTTTGTTTGGACACTTTTGGGCACAGAGATAGTGCCGTTAAAGAAAACACAGGAATGATCAGAGAGAGCAACGTCAGTCACCACAACCTTGGAAATGTTCAGACCCTTTGAGACAATCAAGTCCAGAGTGTGCCCCTTATTGTGAGTTGGCTCCGTCACATGCTGAGTCAGTCCATAGTTCTCAAAAACACAACACAGTTCTTTGGTCCCACTGTCCTGGGGGCTGTCAACATGAATGTTAAAATCACCCGCAATGATTACACAATCAAAGTTAATACAGATTATAGACAGCAGTTCAGTGAAGTCATCAATGAAGGTTGCACAATATTTAGGTGGCCTGTAGATATTTAGAAACATCGCTTGAGGGGAAGATCTTAATTGAAGAGCCACATATTCAAAAGAAGCAAACTTTCCATAACATATTTGCGTACAGTGGAATGAGTCATTAAGCAAAATGGCAACTCCACCTCCTTTCTTATTCACTCTATTCTCACTCATAAAACTGAAGTTAGGGGGAGCTGACTCGATGAGAACAGCAGCGCTGTTGTTATGGTCTAACCAGGTTCAGTTAAAAACATAAAATCTAGATTGTGTTTGATAATAAAATCATTGATTAAAAAGGATTTTCCTGCCAAAGACCTGACATTTAGTAAGGCTAGTGTTAGTGTGTTTTCATTTTTGGGACAGGCTGTAGCTGACGAGGAATGGATGCTAAATTTGCTAAGTTTGCAGTTAAGTGCTTATTCACCATTCTTTTCCTATTACCTATCACAACATAAATTGAGGAAGAGTTGAATCCACAGGGCCCGGGCTTGTCTTGGAAAAAGTCATGAGTGTCTCTAGGCCTGGAGCCAAGGCCCGGCACATATCAGGTCATGCTTACTGGATTTTGCACACAAGCGTCCTTATCAGTCTGAGTGGAAAGAGTTTGTTTACTTCCTGGCAGAGGAGCCCGGCGTTTTACTATTAACCGGGGTTGAACCCGGCGTTTTATTTTTACCAGGGGTTGAGAGATGGGGGAAGGAATGCAGTAACAGCAGATGCAGTAACAGTGGCAAAAGCTTTATGCAACCATTACATACCTACTTATGGGCTACCATCCATTTTCCGTTCAGATAATGGGTCCCATTTTGTAAATCAGATCATGCAGATAGCAACAGAAATGCTCGGAATAAATTTGAAGCACCATTGTTCGTACCGCCCCCAGAGCGCAGGACTCGTCGAGAGAACAAATGGCACAATTAAACAACGACTAAGAAAGACTTTGGCCTGACACCATTTGAAATATTGTATGGACAAACATTCCCATTACCTATTTATAATGGCTCTGTGGAAAAGGCAGATAAGGAGCACACTTTAGCTGATTGGATGAGACAAACTTTAGATCAGAAAGAAATAATTGAGACTAACCGTGTCCCAGATGGAGATGTGCCCTCTGTCCACAGGAAACCAGGAGTCGGAGATTGAGTCCTGATCAAGGTGATACACAGGTCCAACTGGAAAGCGCCCAGGTGGGAAGGCCCATACCAAGTTTTGCTGACAACACCAACAGCTATAAAAATAGCTGAACGGGCGACATGGATCCATCAGAGTCATTGTAAACTAGTACCAGTGGAAGCCCTCACTGATCCATCAAAAGACTAAGGTAACATATAGTGAGAAGACTAGAGATTCCCTTGGGACGGTCCACCTACCTGAAGAGACCACAAGGGTCCTTCAGAAGGGAAGACGGGAGAAATCCTGGTAACAAGGGCTAGCGAAGACAACCAACGTGGATAAGACCACCTTGTGTGTTACCTGCAGGTGAAATGATGGGGAGGGTAGTCGGTATTATTGGTACTGTTAACAATTGCATGTGTTACACCACAGGATGCCTCCATACAGCAGGCATCTCCAACAGTTGGACACCACAAGGACCCTTGTCATGGCGGGTCTAAAGATACATGGGGACACACAGCTGACGTCTTATGGTTTTGTTATAATGGCTCAATAGACGCAACATTCCCATGGTGGGGCACAGTAAAGAACGCACATAATATCGACAAGCTACATGTACAATTGGAAAATCTAACATCCATAACGTCCTCGGGCTTCAGTGCATTAGGACCATTAGCTGCTGCAGTACGTATTATGTTAACACAACATCAATTGGCTCTTGATATCACTCTAGCATCTCAAGGAGGATTGTGTCATGTGATAGGAGACCAGTGCTGCACATACATTCTAGACGTAGCTGGCAACATTACTGAAACCGTCACACACCTTAACAACCTCTTAGCCCAAATGAAAAAGGATGATGTAGCTCCCTCTACAGGATGGAGTTTTTGGGACTGGTTGATGTCAGGAAGCTTGAGAGAGAAGTTGTTAACCTTAGTAGGACCTGTGATTATGTTAGTAGTGTTATGTTGTCTATGGTCAACATGTATTATGCCATGTATATCAATAATGATGGATAGAATGTTGGCTGCCCATGTGTACACCTACATGACACTCCAACAGAGAGACCCCGACGGCCCTGACGGAAATTACGATAGCACCAGAGAGATCCACAGGAGACCATGGGACGACAACAGCGACAGTGACGACACATCCGGTAAAACGCAAAGTACTGAGAACTCTAGCCCCACCTAGAGTCAAGTGCTGGTAACCTCTGACTCTATAACACTGTAAATAAGGAGTAAAAGCTCTCACATGATGACATAACTGAAAATCGAAAGAAGAGGTTATTGTCTGATGCCTACAGAGTATGACAACAGGAGGAATGTTATAAGATATATTCGATTTACTATATTCAACTGCTTGGTTGTGTAGCAATATAGGGTGATTGTCACACTCTGTTCTCATAAAAGCTTACGCAAGCATTTCACAAAATGTTCTTTTTGTTGAAACATGTATCTCACGTTCTCTATTGAAACATGTATCTCACTAACCAAGGCGGAGGCCCAACCACATCACACACACACACACACACACTATGCTGTTGTATCAACCTATAACCCAACCACATGATTACACACTCACACACTATTATTGTTTGTATCAACCTATAAATAAAGGAACAAGGGACTGCCTCGGCGCGACTCTCTCTTGGGTGTTCAGCCCAGCAGGTTGCCCTTTGTACAAAGTAGCTTGGTGTCCCGTGTCATCTCTTGAGCCATCTTAAACGTGAAGAGAGAAATCTCTTCACAATTACGCTGATGGAAAAGTAAACTTTGATTTGCAGAAAATTAACGTTAGCATGTTTTACCGTAGCTAGCTAAGTGGCAAGCTAACATTACAGAGAATTTACATGGTAACTTCAGATACATTTACTTTACAATGTGACTCCTTCTATGTAATAACTATGGGACAAAGATATACTTAATGTATATTACTTACTCCTGTACTTTATATATATATATATATATACATATCTAGTTATACATGCATTTCCTTTACCTTCACAATTGATTTGGTTTTGGGTCAGGCTCATAGTCCGTCTCCCCTCTTTAAGTTTGTAAGGCACATGGTGACACACACACATTCCACTTTTTCTCATAAATGCTCCGGCTCCGCTCCAGATTCTTAAGAAATTCCTCATTGTCAGACTCTGCCATCTGTGCCTCATACTGTAGTATATCTGCAATCTTCTTGAGACTATGACCCAGTTTTAAGGCCAAGGATGGAGTTTTGTAGCTGTATCTGTGTTCATCAAAGCCAGCCACCTCTCCTACTGCTTCAACCACAGAGTTGAAATTGGAAGGTACATAAAAGTCCTCCATTTGTTTCAGTCTGCCAGTATCCCGGGCCTACCGAACAAGTCTTTCTATTTATCTTTGATGATATTTGTAACTTCATCTTGTTGCATTGCATTTGTCAGCTCCCAAACCTTTTTGCTAACACCATCTGGGACAGGCTGTGCAAAGGCACAGAGTGATTGGACCCGACTTTGGCCTGGTATTGTTGTGCTACATTTTCGTGAAAGCTTGCACCTGGACACGTGCCTCCATAAGGATTTTCTTTTAAGCAAAGCTTCACAGTAAATGCAGTGCATGTAGTCACTTGCATTCACTGGTTCCTTAGTTTGATAACTTGGGATCAATTTCCCACTACCCGCTTTCAGTATCTCATTATTTTAAGCATGGGTTCCTTTATTTTGAATTAGGCAAAAATGCAGTTTTCGTTCTTTTGAGGTCAAAGGAAAACTGATTGCTTTTGCCACAGCTGATTGATTGCTGTGTTTTCGGACAGTACAGACAATGATGCCTCTTACTGTGAACTCTGACACTAATTTTTCTTTTTTGCAGCTTCATTACTGACACATTTTCCAGGCTTGTGTCAGAGTTTTCACTTTCTGATCTCTTAGTACTGGCCAATGTCTTTCTTTTGTAAGTCTTCTTTGGCTTCTTTTGTTTTACCGATATAACCTTGCTTGTAAGATCAGATCCCTCTGAAAGGCTTCCACGTATTGAGTTTTTTGGCGGACTATATTTATCACAACTGCTTTCAATGCAGCTCATAGAGGTCCATCAGGCATCTTAGAGATCTGTTCAAGGTATTCTCTGGTAAGCTGGAAATGAAATATACACTTTACATTATCTGCAAGAAGACATGTATGCAAATCTTCTGTTGTATAAGACCCCCTTAAAACCTGGGTAACTGATCATGATGAATCTTTGTGCACCAAACAAAAAAAATAAAAAGTTAAAAAAAGAAAGTTATATTGAGTATGAAAACTCTTGTTCATTACATTTTACTTCATAATTGCAACCGCATGTGTTGTATTCATTGTTGCAAAACGTTCTGTATATGGTTTGTTTGTTACCATGACAACACCATTGATCTGAAGCTCGATGCTGTCATGTAAATAGTTTTCAAATCAGCAATAAATATAACAATGTTTGATCAACTCATATCAATTGCATGCTTAAATAAAATACCGGTTAAAGCCCCGCACATTTCAAGAGAACCCGACCCACTTCCGGGTTAAATCTGACCACTTCCGGTTTAGGCCCCGCCCAGTCCGAGTACGGATCCGGATACAGATAATTCATGTGGTAAACAGATACAGATACAGATAATGCTGTACTCGCTCATCCCTAACAATAAGTAACATTTCTACATTGAAATGTCTAAAAAAGACTATCTATGTTATATAATCTGTGGAGTTGTCTACTTACACTATCCCAAATGTTTCCAAAAATGTTCTAACCCACGGATATTTGTTCTTTTATTTTAATGACAGGAAATTGTGTTTAGTTGGCGTCATAAAACCTTTGACCCCTCTGGTTTCTCTAACTTCCATCAAAACACGGGAACCCAGATGAGACATTCAAGAGTAATTGTAAATCATACAATGTCATGGAAAGAATAATACGCAGTAACGTAATACAGCTTGCTTTCTGCAACATGGCATTATTTGTCATTGGTTACATGCCACTTGCAACACAGTAATACAGCAGAGAGCTTATTTATTGATACAATTCAATATATATTGATCCAGCTTAATGTTACAAGCTCATAAAGTTATTTTTAGTTTGATTGTTTTGACCATGGTTAATAGCACTAGGCTAACATGTAATATTGACATGTGAACTATATCTTAAAATTATGGGTTTAGTTGCTGGCTGAGCTAAGCTTTCTTGCTAACTACATGATCAGCAACCAATACAAATCAAATCAAGAAAAACTTAATTATGTTGGGGAAACTGCAGCTATTTTATTAGAATAGCATGAATAAATGTTTCGTAACATGAATATACTTCAGTAATTGTAAATGTATCTGTAAACAGATACGTTCTAATTAACAATGGTGTTTAACAATGAAAACTACAACTCCCATAAGTCCATGTAACTTCACAACGGAAGTCGGTGTTGACCATGCATTGTTTTGCAGCAGGAAATTAAACTTTACTACGTTGAAGGATTATTTGGAGGTACTGTTAAAGCAATTGGCTGGCAATTTTCTAAACATCTCGTCAACAAAAATGTTTTTAATAATTTTTGGATCTATGGCATCACCTAATTTCATCAACATACAGGAAAGAACAGTTATCTAATCTATTCTACTATCCAATATTGTGTTAATTATACTATTCAATGACTTGTTTTTCTTTGTTGAATAATACAGCAGAGAAAGAGCTTTTATAAAAAAATAAAAAAAATAAAAATCACATTTTACATGTAATTGCAATATTGGTTTTAAAAATTGTAATTAGGTCATTTACCAAAAGTGTTTACCCCTAGTGTCCAGCTAGTTATAATTATACAAACTTACAAATACACTGTCAGTTTCCTTCAGGGGTGGTACATCTGGGTCATCCCCAACATCATGTGAACTCTCAGGGGTGCATATCTCGGTGTTGCTCTCAGAATCTTGGCTCACTTCCTATGGGGGGGAGACAAAGCACTGGCAAAAGTAATCACTATATTACGTTTGTCCTATAAACATTTAAGCATGGCATGCTTCTTTTACAGTTTTTCATGTTAAGGCGCAAAGTATGTAGAATTTAAGAAAAAAGATTTAAAGACATCAAAGCCATAAAAGCGAAGTTGAAGTGAACGGTTTAACTGTAAACTGTTTTGCTCATTAGAAAGTTGCAGGGTTCTGAACGGGCCCATCTTCACTCAAGTCAGCCGATAGCGTCCCAACTCAGCTGTTCCATTGTTGAACGGGGGTTCAGTTGAAAACCCAAGAAACACAAAGCTAAAGCTAAAAATATATGTACTGCTTGAAATATAACTCTCACCTAAAATATATGTGTTTTTTTTATATAATTCATAGTTGAAATATATATACTACTTAAAGTGTGCCATGTAACCCATTAATTATATTGTTTTGATGAAAGTATGAACTAAATATTAGAAACAGCTAAAACTAAAAAACTTATATTCGTTAGGTGTGACCTTTGTCACACTTTTAAGTTTGCTAAGGGTCTCTAAAAGTAGAACGGGAGCCAGAGCGTTCAGCTATCAGGCTCCTCTCCTGTGGAACCAGGTTCCAGTTTGGGTCCGGGAGGCAGACACCGTCTCCACATTTAAGTAGGCTTAAGACTTTCCTTTTGATAAAGCTTATAGTTAGGGCATAGAATCGAATATTGTTAGGGAGTAGTAGTTAGTCACATAGTTTCATATAATATAACTAAAGGGCGACTGGCATACAGCCCGATCCAGTGGGGGGAGTTCTGGCCGACCGGGCTGGAGCTCTCTTTACCTTGTCTCTCTTGGTTTTGTTGTAATAATAGTTTTAGAGAGCTTGGGACTTATTTTGATACACTAGTTAGGGCATAGAATCGAATAATGTTAGGGAGTAGTAGTTAGTCACATAGTTTTCAGATTTATCTATCATATAATCAAGAATATATAGAACTAAAGGGAGACTTGGCATACAGCCCGATCCGGTTGGGGAGAGTTCTGGCCCGGCCGGCTGGAGCTCTCTTTACCTCGTCTCTCTTGTTTTGTTGTAATAGTTTTAGACAGCTGGGGACTTATTTTGATACACTAGTTAGGCATAGAATCGAATATTGTTAGGGAGTAGTAGTTAGA
>NW_022605397.1:0-14597 GCF_008692095.1 Etheostoma spectabile
AAACAACATCCACATTCTTCATACATCGGCACATCATAATGTCCATTAAATCTTTAAAACCACCATATCGCTGTGGCGTGGTCCTGCTAGTGAATCTAATTTGAACTGATTAGATACAGAGGATGTTTTGAGCAACTTGATTGTGATGTTTTAGAGTCGACAGAAAAGAAGAACAGCATATTGAGTATCTTGGACTGATGAATGGGTTTACTTTAAATACTCACTCAATATGGTAGACGTTCTGTCCTTGTTTCAGGCCACTCGTACGTGAGGTTGGAGGGGTAGGCGTCAGCCTGACACTGCAGAACTGCATCCTGGACATGTTGAGAGTGGTGTCCTCAGGGGAATGATGATGATCGGGGGTCCTTTTTAAATTAAGTTATATTCAACTTTATTTGTCATTACACAGGTACAAGGCAACAAAATGCATTTAGGTCTAAGCAGAAGTGCAGCAGGTGCAGGACATGGATATGTACTGAATAAATACAGAGATGAATACTGTTATTAACAGAATTTTATACTACTTTTGAACATGTTGGCAAGAAAACCCACACATCATGATGTTAATGTTGTGTTTATAAAGTGATTGAGTCAGTTGTGAAGATGTTGTTGGTTGCAACAGCGCGGGTGGGACTGCAGGCAGTACAGACCTCTGAAACCGATGTGCAGCACAGATAAATCCCAAAGCTGTTTGAGGAGAACGGGGACCAGAGAGACTTTATTCTGGATAGAAAACACAGTGGCTCGCATAGGTTTACACACCCGGCTAAAGTTTGATTAAAAGAAGAATAAAACCCCGTCCTGCATCTGTACATCACATACCCTTCATCATACCTAGAGACTGGCATGGGGAACTTTATATATACTTTAATATACTTTATATGACTTATATGATGAGTAATCCTCTGTAAATGGACGGCAGCTCTACCACCTGAGCTATCCGGCCGCTCTAACCCGACAATGTTTTAATACGTGAGCCGTTATAACCGATATTAAGTCGGAGTTGTTTGAACTACAGAAATCTGTTCAGGATTATCTTAGTGAGGACAAGATCGGATGTCTTCAGATCGCAATGGATCCGAATGAAGAAACTTTTAAAAAACTCGACCCGAGCTCCCTCAGCTGAATAGTGTGGTAAGAGACCAGGCAGCACATAACCAAAGACCTGGAGCCACATCGGAGACTATGTGGTTCCGGTCTCGATCGCCTAATTAATATGTCCACTCGCCGACAACGTACCGAGACACTGAAGAAGAGACCACATCTGGGGAGCCATAGCTTTCTCCCCACCCAATTAGGCTAATAAAGTAATGATTAAAGTAATGATTAAAGTAATGATTAAAGTAATGATTAAAGTAATGATTAATACACTAATGCTTGACCGAGCTCGGCCTGAGGATAGAAATTCGGCCCCCAAAAAATGAAGTGGTTGTCCCACGCACACTCTTCACGAGTAAAATAAGTCCCAGTTCCCTACTTTCATTGAATTTAGGTGTTTTTATTCAATTTTATAGCATTTTAAAAAAAAACAATTGGTTGAAAGAACGGGGAAAAAAGAGTGTTTGAAAAAGCAGACGTCAAAATAAAAGCGCAGAAAACAATCGACAAAAGAAATCGCAAAAGTGACAATTTTTTTTTTTTTAAATGACCAAAACTTTATTAAAAAAAAAAAGGTTTTGACTCAGAAACAAAACACAAATAGCCTGTCGTCAGGAAACAACACGAGGGTTAAATGATGTCATAACGTGGACCAGGTGTTTGTGGTGGATGACCATACGGTCCATAATATTTGGGACATCAACACAATTCCATCTTTTTGGCTCTATAACACCAAACAGATGTGCTTTAACTGCAGCTTTAATTTGAGGATATCTACATCCAAGGGGTGGATGACGGTGTAAGAATTACAACAGTGTGTGTTGTAATGTGGCCTCCCACTTCTTAAAGGGACCATAAGTATTGGGACAACTGCTGCTCAGCTGATCCATGGCCAGGTGATATTCCCTCGTATCCCACTCACAAGGAGCAGATAAGGTCTAGAGTCCATCTCTAGTGTGCTACTTGCATTTGCTGTCAACTCTCAATATGAGATCCAAAGAGCTGCCACTGTCCCTGGAGCAAGGCGTCATCAGGCTGAAAAATGACAACAAACCCACCAGAGAGACGGCAAAAACTCACAAGATCACAAGGGAGGTTGGAGAGATTATTAAAGAACATATTGAGGGCCGTCTCCTCTCTAACGGGGACGTTTTGGGACTGATTGGTCAAGACACCCTGGTGAGAGATGATGATGTTAAGCATGGATCAGCTGGTTTAAAACAGCTCTCGTTACTGTATCCCAGAATGCATCTGTGGTGTAGCCGGACGTTTACCCCTCACAGTGCTGTGTAGAAAGAGCCGGCAGGGATGACTGACGGTTTCAACACCGACCTTTGACCTGCAGCTGCATGGAGTGGGTCGGTTCCCCTCGGAGTTGGACACGTGACACTTGTACACTCCCGAGAATTCCTCGTGACGGCGGCCACCGACAGGGTGCCGTTGAGCACTAAACGGGGTCAAAGTGACGAGGGAGAGGATCAAAGAGAGAGAGCAGAAGTCACGGACAACAAAGAACAAAAGGAACATCAAAGCTACAACTCGCACGGAAAATGCTAATCAAAGGAAGCATTTGATTAAATTACTGCAAATGCCATCTGTTCATCCATCTCACTTTTATTTTTTTTCATGTTTCTCAATTCGGCTCTCGTCTTTATGCCAAACAACAGTTTGCCGAGGGTTGCGTGGGCGCCGCAGCTGAGCGTCAGCGAGTCTCCGAGCAGGACCTCCACGAAGGTAGGCGGGTCTTGATGAACACGGGTGGAGCTGGAACGGGGACATTTCATATTTAAATGGGACGTAGGAGACAATCAGAGCATTGACCGTTTCATTTTTTCAAAATAACAGTCTAAACATTAGATGCACATTAAATATTATTATTTTTTGACCATCCACCCCGATCCCCAGACCTAGAGCAGTTTCCTGTCCTCTGTGTGGTGCATTAAAATTAGTAGTTTTTCAAATAAAAGTCTAAAATTAGATAAGCATTAACTATTATTCATTTATTGGCCATCCAACATGATCTCCAGACCTAGTGAGCAGTTTCCTGTCCTCTGTGGTGGAGCATCAAATATAGTAGTTTTTCAAAATAAAAGTCCAAAATAGATAAGCATTACTTTTTTTTTTTCCTGTCCTCTGTGTGGTGATGGACAGTCGTATACTAAAAATAAACTTCTATTAATGTGTTCAATAATGTATTTATGTGTTTTATACTTCACCGCTGTGTTACCTATGATTGTACCGGACAGTCTGCCAGGTCTTTCTGGACAGATTCTTTTTTTTTTTTTTGTCAAAAATGACACCAAACATGCCAAGGATTCTGTGTTTTTGGGGTCTTTGGCTGAGCTGGACCGGAGATATTCGGTTGAAACAGTCCGTTGACGCCGTTTATCTCTCGTTGTCCTCGTAAAGTCGGCAGAAGGGAGGAATTTAGGTTTATACACCGTGCTGAAATATAACTGTGTGCACCCTTTGGATAGAATATGCACAAGGCTCTGTATCAAAGTTTGGTTTTGGATCTTAACATATTCTTAGATACAATGCATTCATTCGACAGACAATACCACTGATGTAATACTACACACACATATATATATATATATATATATATATATATTATTATATATATAAATATATATATATATATATACATATAATATTACTTCATCTGTTACCTGATGCTCACATGTAGGCCTTTCATTCACTGTAGTGTACTCTTATCAAATCCCTACTTCACACTCTCAATGGCATAACTAGGTTGTTTGTGTGTGTGGTGTGTGTGTGTGTGTGTGTGTGTTGTGTGTGTTTGTGTGTGTGTGTTGTGTGTGAGAGAGAAAGAGAGACAGAAGGGGGGGGGGGGCTAGTAGGTGTTTTAAAATGACTGATTTAAGCATTTAACCTTAATCTTCAGCCCCACAAGCCAGACATCCTGTCCTGATCCCGTCTTTCTCGACCCTCGTCTTGTCTTCTCCCGTCAAAACTGAAAATCAACACTTTCAACTTTTCTTACATTTTTGTCCTTTTTTTTCCAATGTTTATCCCTTTTTTTGACGTTTTCACCACTACGTAACACTAACTTACTAACTTAGTTTTACAGTATTTTTGGAATTTATGGTCAATAAACCTCATTTATAGGAAATTATACCTATGTTTGAGTTAGAAAAGCAGAAATTTGAATTATTTAGACTATTAATTAAAGGAATGGATGTTGATGATAATCACAGACTGGAATATGTCAACTTTTACTCAACACTATTTCAACAACACTTCACTTTGTTTTACAATGCTATAAAATAATAAGACCCAAAATTAATGAAAGTAGAGATTTGTACTTGGCAAAGAGCGTTGGAATCAATCATGTTATTTGGGGAATTATAAAGAACATTGATATAGAGGAATATCAATTTGACATTTTCTTATGACAAATTTCTCTTTTTTTTCTTACAATCTTCTGACTCTTTTTATTACATTTATACAGTCTCTTTTATATTTATTTTATTCATCTGTTGTGCATTTTCGCTGACGTTTGCACTCAAGGACCGCTGCACACGTTCAAGGACGATAAAGCTTTGTATTTTACAAGAAGTGATCACACAACGCCCTGATTGGCTGCTGGAACCCTGCAGCTCGCCAGGGCCTTCGGAGTCCGGGCCAGGCCCCGTGCTGTGGTTGTGCTAAACAGGGCCCGCGCCAGCGAGAGAAGCTGCTCCCCAGTCCCCAAAACCCCGCAGAGCTGCACCTGTGATGGAGAGGAAGGTCCATGTGCCGTTTCTGAAGTCGTCTTTTGGCTGTCCAGAAGCAGGATGCGACATTCGAACCAGCCCTCGTCCTCCAGGGTCAGCTGATCCACCAGCAGAGAGCGCCCCGGGTCAAGACACACGGCCTGGGGGGGGGGGGGGGGGAGGGATCCAGACAGAAGAGTCAGCACATGCAGAAAGATGGCTTACCACACAGAGGACACAGGCATCCAGTGTCACAAAGGCCACAGTCACATTCAAAGTCCCAACCTTTTATTCCAACACACAGATCCACAGGGACAACATCCACTGCAGCTCGAATGTTAGCAGCCAATAATCAGCCTCATTACCAGAGGTTTCCTCTCCGTATTTGGGGGTCGAAGGGTTTGAAGGGTTTCGAAGGGTTTCAAGGGGTTGAAGGATCTTCCTCAAGTATCCAATGTGACGTTACTTAAATTTAAAAAAAAGCTATTTCACATCAGACCCACAAAAGAATCATGTGAAACCTCCACTTTAAATCTTGTGTTTACCAGAGATGTTCACAAGTCCTTCAGCGTGAGAAGCCTGAAAAATGACTAATGGACTAAAGAAATCTTAAAATGAGATTAGTCGACCACAACACACACAACGCACCACACACACACGCGCACACAGCCACAACATGCACACCTGCGCAAACGACACACACGCGCACACAGACACAACACCAAACACACCAAACACACACACAGTCACAGACATGCACACACGCTCACACAGACACAACACGCGCACACAGACCCAACACACCGAACACAACACAGCCACACACACACACACACACACACAACACACACACACACACACACAGCCACAGACATGCACACATGCTCAAACAGAACACACACACCGAACACAACACAGCCCACACACACACACACACACACAGCCACAGACATGCACACAACGCGCACACAGACCACCTAACACAAACATCACACACACACACACACACACCACACACCACAGCCACAGACATGCACACACGCGCAAACAGACACACAACAGCAAACAGCACACACACTCGCAACACAGACACACACACACCGAACACAACACAGCCACAGACATGCACACACGCGCAAACAGACACACACACACGCGCACACAGACACACACACACCGACACAACACAGCCACACACACACACACACACCACACACACACACACAGCCACAGACATGCACACACACACACACCCCACACACTCTCACACTCACACTAGTACTTTCTTGCAACTCCTTGTCAGCCTTTGAAACGTGAGCTGCTGGTTGCCTGTGACCGCTGCCTGGTTTTCAGGGACTGAAACCCTTCCCCTCCCACCCCCCTCCCTTTATTCTATTCTGCCTCTGAATGACCCCCCCCCCCCACCCCCCCGCCCCCTTAAACGACAGGAGGATGCGTGCAGGGGGAAACACACACGTTGCTCATACCAGGGCCCGGCCCAGGCCGTTGAAAGTAAACAGAAGAATGTGAGAAGGTTCCGGTAGCAACAGGTTGCTAGAGGCGGGGTTTCAATCCCAAAAGGCTCCTTCGACAAGTAGATTTATCTAATTGGTACTTTCATACATCGGTGCATCCCATTTAATAATAACGTAATAATAATGTAATAATAATAAATACTTATCAATCCCACAAGGATTAATTACCACACAAATTATAATTTACACTCTGTTGTTATACACACACTACACACAGGCCTGAACTACACACACATGCTCAGGTCCTATACATGTTAATGGAGAGATGACAGAGTGGGGGGGGGGGGGGGGGGGGGGGAGTCCCCAACAGACTGAGCTACTGCCCCCCCGATGGCAATAGTAACACCAAGGTGACTAGTTATAAACATTCAAGTCAATAGAATCAAGCAAACTGTTAACGGAGGCTCAACGTACAGAACACACACACACACACCCACACACACTCACTCTGACACACACACACACACACACTCTGAACACACACACACACACACACACACACCACACACACACACACTCACTCTGACACACACACACACACCACACACTCTGAACACACACACACACCACACTCTGAACACCCACTCACACACACACACACACACACAAAACCCACACCGAATAGACACACACACACACACACACACACACAGATTAGGTTTATGTAAAGAGGGTTTGTGTGATTTTGCACGTGAAAGTTAAGCCGTGGCATTTAAATTTAACTGGCTACTGGTAGTAGGACACGGGCACTCGGTGGGGAGCGTCTCTCACCGAAGACGAAGACACGCCCTCACCGAGAGAAGAGAGGAGCGTCCCTCCCAGAGAACAGAGAACGTCCCAACAGAGAGACCCTCCTCACCGAGAGACGATAGGAGCGTCCCTCCAGAGAGACAGAGGAACGTCCTCACATAGACGAGAGGACGAGAGAGACGACGTCCCTCACAGAGAGACGAGAGAACGTCCCTCACAGAGAGACAGAGGAACGTCCCTCACCGAGAGACGAGAGGAGCGTCCCTCACCGAGAGACGAGAGGAACGTCCCTCACAGAGATACGACGTCCCTCACAGAGAGAGAGAACTCCCTCACAGAGAGACGAGAGAGCGTCCCTCACAGAGAGACGAGAGGAACGTCCCTCACAGAGAGACGAGAGGAACGTCCCTCACAGAGAGACGAAGGAACTTCCCTCACCGAGAGACGAGAGGAGTCCCTCACAGAGAGACGAGAGGACTCCCTCACATGAGACGAAGGAGCCCCTCACAGAAGACGAGAGGAACGTCCCTCACAGAGAGACGAGAGGAACGTCCCTCACAGAGAGACGAGAGGACGTCCCTCACAGAGAGACAGAGTACGCCCTCACTGAGAGAGCGTCCCTCACAGTGAGACGAGTGGAGCGTCCCTCACAGAGAGACGAGGGGAGCGTCCCTCACCGAGAGACGAGAGGAACGTCCCTCACCGAGAGACACGTCCCTCACAGAGAGACGAGAGGCGCGTCCCTCACAGTGAGACGAGAGGAGCGTCCCTCACAGTGAGACGAGAGGAGCGTCCCTCACAGAGAGACGAGGGGAGCGTCCCTCACCGAGAGACGAGAGGAGCGTCCCTCACCGAGAGACACGTCCCTTACCGAGAGACGAGAGGAACGTCCCTCACCGAGAGACGAGGGGAAAGATCTCCCCTAATCTGTTACAGTTGCAAGAGTGTATAAATATCAGAGTAGAAATATAAATAAATATAAGGAATGTGGATATGTACGATATTTACATACAGTAGGTAAAGGAATGTTATGATACAGTATTTACATAATTAAGGAGTTGTAATGGTGAACAGTAATAATGAAAAAATAGTAGCAGCAGAGTATTGCACAAATTTTAAGCCGGTGTTATTGCACAAAACAGATAATATACAGATAATATCCAGGTAATTTACAGATAATATGCAGATAATATCCAGGTAATTTACAGATAATATGCAGATGATATCCAGGTAATATCCAGGTAATTTACAGATAATATCCAGATGATATACAGGTAATATTGTGCAGTCTCAACCTCACTAAGCGTCTGTGTGTCAGACACTTGGAGGAGAATGACTGTTTTTATGGTCGGTTTTATTTATTTTATGGAGCCTGTTAGGTGAGCGCCGCCCATCATGCACTGCTCTGTCTTTAGGAGGTCAGTCAAACATTAACCCCGACTATTAAGCACAGCACAGCCCCAGAGAGGAATGCAGGGTTAATTGTTTAGCTATTGTTGTGAGTCTTTACTCTGGGAGTGTCTCACCCTGTCTTTAGGCCGCATATGGAGCTACAGGTCTCAGACCTCAGGCCTCCAGACCTCCAGACCTCCAGACCTCCAGACCTCCAGACCTTCTCTCTGGAGGGAAGTTGTGTGAATGGAGAAGATGTCGTGTTTCTCCCCCATATGGAACTTCAGGTGGCAGTGTGTTGTGTGTGGTGTGGTGCGTTCAGAGTGTTGTGTGTGTGTGTCTGTTCAGAGTGTGTGTGTGTGTGTGTGTGTGTGTGTGTTTGTGTGTGTCTGTTCACTGAGTGTGTGTGTGTGTTTTTGTCTGTTCGGAGTGTCTGTTTGGTGTGTGTATGTGTGTGTGTCTGTTCACTATGTGTGTGTTTGTGTGTGTCTGTTCCATGTGCGTTGTGTCTGTTCAGTGTGTGTGGTTGTGTCTGTTTGGTGTGTGTATGTGTGTGTGTCTGTTCACTATGTGTGTGTCTGTGTGTGTGTGTCTGTTTGGTGTGTGTATGTGTTGTGTTGTTCCTATGTGTGTGTCTGTGTGGTGTGTGGCTGTTGGTGTGTGTGTGTTGTGTGTGTGTGTGGTGTCTGTTTGGTGTGTGTGTGTCTGTTTGGTGTGTGTATGTTTGTGTGTGTCTGTTCACTATGTGTGTGTGTTGTTTGTCTCTACACAATAAAGAGTATAAACTACTTAAAGATCCTGTGGCTAATAGCACTAGAGCTGCAACTAGCTAATATTTTCATTGTTGATTAATTTCTGGATAATCGATTAGCTGTTGGGACTAAGAAATGTCTAAAAATGCAGTAATTAGCCCGTTGTTATGTAAAAGGAAAGAGCTTCTAATAGACCTCTCTGGTCTCCGTCCAGAACAACGGGACCTGTTGGTCAACATGGGGACAACATGAAGACAACATGAGGGCAACATGAGGACAACATGAAGACAACATGAGGAGAACATGAAGACAACATGGGACAACTTGAGGACAACATGGGGACAACATGAGGACAACATGAGGGCATCATGAGGACAACATGACAACAACATGAGGACAACATGAAGACAACATGAGGGCAACATGAGGACAACATGAGGGCAACATGAGGACAACATGAGGACAACATGAAGACAACATGAGGGCAACATGAGGACAACATGAGGGCAACATGAGGGCAACATGAGGACAACATGAGGACAACATGAGGACAACATGAGGACAACATGAGGACAACATGAGGACAACACGAGGACAACACGAGGACAACATGAGGGCAACATGAGGACAACATGAGGACAACATGAGGACAACACGAGGACAACATGAGGGCAACATGAGGACAACATGAAGACAACATGAAGACAATATGAGGACAACACGAGGACAACACGAGGACAACATGAGGACAACATGAGGACAACATGAAGACAATATGAGGACAACATGAAGACAATATGAGAACAACATGAAGACAATATGAGGACAACATGAAGACAATATGAGGACAACATGAAGACAATATGAGGACAACATGAAGACAATATGAGGACAACATGAAGACAATATGAGGACAACATGAAGACAATATGAGGGCAACATGAGGGTTAAGAAGCGGGAATAAGAGGAGTTTGTGCTTGTTAATCACATGTAACCGGGCTGAGGAAACGGCAGGGACTGGTCTCGTGCTCCAGGAGCACGGGGGGGTGTGGAGTGTGGGGGGGGGGGGGGGGGGGTAAACATGTTGATTTTCAAACCTCCGAGCGCCCTGCCCCCCCTGCGTCTCCCTGGGGGAATTCAGGTTTCGCTGTTGAACACTTAACCCTTTCCTGTCGCCTCCCTCTTGTCCATCACTACAAAGAGAAGGCAGCCCCCCCCCCCCCGTCATTCTCTCAGGTTACCATAGCAATGAGACAGAGAAAAGCCCGGGCTGTAGGTTTAGATTTAAATTCAGTTGCTGTAGAAACACAGCAAGGCCAAACATGGGCAGGGGAGGGCTGATTGGGGGGTGGGGGGGTGGGGGGGGGGGAGAGTCTACTGTCAGAGATTTGAAAAATTACAAGTCGGGGGGGAAAATGTGGAAGAAAAGAGCCGTGTGTCCCATCCAGCGGCAGAAAGGACGAGCGAGGGAAATGAATGAGAGAGTTTCCCTTTCAGCCGGGTGCGTGACTAATGTCGCTTCATTTAAATCTGAATGTTGCATCTTTGGAATTGAACTGAAATCTCAAATGGGCGTCAGCAGATGCCCCGCCCTCTGATGATGGCACAATGGACAGACACAAGGTCTCGCAGCAACAGCAACAACAACAACAACAACAACAACAACAACAACAACAACAACTAATGTTGATCAGGGTTTCCCAAAGCCTTAAATAAATGTCTTGTCCCCAACTCAAAGATATTCAGTTTACACAATCTAAGAATCTACTCGTGACTGTTTTGTTTTGGTGGGGGGGGGGGGGGGGGGGGGGGGGGGGTTTCACCTTTAATTTTGGACAGGACAGTCAGGTGAGAAGGGGGGGGGGGGACATGCAGGAAATAGGCACAGGTCGGATTTGAACCCTGGACCTCTGCGTCAGGCATAACCCTCTCAGTACACGTGCGCCCGCTCTACCACTGGACCAACCCGGCCACTGCTCGTTAACTTTTCTACATGCACATTTAACATGACTAATTAGTGTAGGACATCAAAGAGAGAAGGCGGTAAGAAGGCAGTAAGAAGGCAGTAAGAAGGCGGTAAGAAGGCAGTAAGAAGGCGGTAAGAAGGCAGTAAGAAGGCAGTAAGAAGGCGGTAAGAAGGCAGTAAGAAGGCGGTAAGAAGGCAGTAAGAAGGCAGTAAGAAGGCGGTAAGAAGGCAGTAAGAAGGCAGTATGAACGCAGTAAGAAGGCAGTAAGAAGGCAGTAAGAAGGCGGTAAGAAAGCAGTAAGAACCAGTAAGAAGGCGGTAAGAAGGCAGTAAGAAGGCGGTAAGAAGGCAGTAAGAAGGCGGTAAGAAGGCGGTAAGAACGCGGTAAGAACGCAGTAAGAAGGCAGTAAGAAGGCAGTAAGAAGGCGGTAAGAACGCAGTAAGAACGCAGTAAGAAGGCGGTAAGAAGGCAGTAAGAAGGCGGTAAGAAGGCAGTAAGAAGGCGGTAAGAAGGCGGTAAGAAGGCGGTAAGAACGCAGTAAGAAGGCAGTAAGAAGGGGGTAAGAACGCAGTAAGAAGGCAGTAAGAAGGCAGTAAGAAGGCGGTAAGAAGGCGGTAAGAACGCAGTAAGAAGGCGGTAAGAACGCAGTAAGAAGGCGGTAAGAAGGCAGTAAGAAGGCGGTAAGAACGCGGTAAGAACGCGGTAAGAACGCGGTAAGAACGCGGTAAGAACGCCGTGAGAAGGCGGTAAGAAGGCGGTAAGAACGCAGTAAGAAGGCGGTAAGAAGGCGGTAAGAACGCAGTGAGAAGGCGGTAAGAAGGCGGTAAGAGGCAGTAAGAAGCGGTAAGAACGCAGTGAGAAGGCAGTAAGAACGCAGTGAGAAGGCAGTAAGAAGGCGGTAAACCCAGTGGAAGGCGGTAAGAGACGGTAAGAACGCAGTGGGAAGCAGTAAGAACGCAGTAAGAACGCAGTAAGAACACAGTAAGAAGGCAGTAAGAGATTCAGTAAGAACGCGGTAAGAACGCAGTAAGAAGGCAGTAAGAAGGCGGTAAGAACGCAGTAAGAAGGCAGTAAGAAGGCGGTAAGAACGCAGTAAGAAGGTAGTAAGAAGGCGGTAAGAACGCAGTAAGAAGGCGGTAAGAACGCAGTAAGAAGGCAGTAAGAAGGCGGTAAGAACGCAGTAAGAAGGCAGTAAGAAGGCGGTAAGAACGCAGTAAGAAGGCAGTAAGAAGGCGGTAAGAACGCAGTAAGAAGGCAGTAAGAAGGCGGTAAGAACGCAGTAAGAAGGCAGTAAGAAGGCAGTAAGAAGGCGGTAAGAAGGCGGTAAGAACGCAGTAAGAAGGCGGTAAGAAGGCAGTAAGAAGGCAGTAAGAAGGCGGTAAGAAGGCGGTAAGAACGCGGTAAGAACGCGGTAAGAACGCGGTAAGAACGCGGTAAGAACGCGGTAAGAACGCCGTAAGAAGGCGGTAAGAAGGCGGTAAGAACGCAGTAAGAAGGCGGTAAGAAGGCGGTAAGAACGCAGTGAGAAGGCGGTAAAAGGCGGTAAGAAGGCAGTAAGAAGGCGGTAAGAACGCAGTGAGAAGGCAGTAAGAACGCAGTGAGAAGGCAGTAAGAAGGCGGTAAGAACCCAGTGAGAAGGCGTAAAAGACGGTAAGAACGCAGTGGGAAGGCAGTAAGAACAGTAAGAACGCAGTAAGAACACAGTAAGAAGGCAGTAAGAAGGCGGTAAGAACGCAGTAAGAAGGCAGTAAGAAGGCGGTAAGAACGCAGTAAGAAGGCAGTAAGAGGCGGTAAGAACGCAGTAAGAAGGTATTAAGAAGGCGGTAAGAACGCAGTAAGAAGGCGTAAGAACGCAGTAAGGCAGTAAGAAGGCTAAGAACGCAGTAAGAAGGCAGTAGAAGGCGGTAAGAACGCAGTAGAAGCAGTGAAGGCGGTAAGAAGGCAGTAAGAAGGCGGTAAGAACGCGGTAAGAACGCGGTATAACTTTTCATTCAAAGTGGAAATAAAGGAGCTTTTACTGCATCATTCAGAACTGAACTGAATAGAAGTCTTTACTGTCATTATACACAGAGCAGTAACCTCGGCAACGAGACTGAAGCAAACCTGTACAGGGTCAACAAGAAATATACAAATATAAAAATATAAAAATATAAAGTATAGGTAGTGCAGAAAAAAAGAGGGGGGGGGGGACCTGATGCAGTCCAGAGAGCATCTATAGACATGTATAAAATAGTTTTGTATGCACATTGTGCAAAAATATAGTTTGGTGTATTAAAAGTCCTGAATGTTAAATATTTTACAGTTATGAAATTAAATGGTTAAATATTAAATATTTTGCTGTATGAAATTGCACAGAATCCCAGTGTGTGTGCGTGGTTTGGTATACGTGGAATTGCTGAAGCACGACATGTGTGCATGTGTTATGATGTCTGGTGGGTTTTGGCGATATTGATTTCGGGGCGGCTTCATGTTTATAAAAAAGGTACAACCCCCCCCCCCCCCCCCGGTTTCCAATCCAAGAGGAATTGAGCGAGAGGTTACGGAGAGGTTAGCGGGATTGTGTGCATCGATGATGCATCGACGGCCTATGAGAGGTTGATCTTTGTGACCTCGGTGCTCCGTAACGCCCCCAGCAGACACATCCATCACCCCCCCCACCCCCCCCCACCCCCCCGCTTCTACTTCAGCACAATATCCACGAGTCAACAGACAAACATCATTAGTCTCTCTGATGGATGGAGAGACAACAGATGAAACAATAGCTGCTGCTTTTATTCTAGTGTCCAAAACAGCCGTAAGAGCACGGTAGAAGCACGGTAAGAAGCAGTAGTAGGTGGTAAGAAGGCAGTAAGAAGTTGGTAAGAAGCAGTAAGAAGCAGTAAGAAGTTGGTAAGAAGTTGGTAAGAAGGCGGTAAGAATGCAGTAAGAAGCGTAAGAACGCAGTAAGAAGGGTAAGAAGGCGGTAAGAATGCAGTAAGAAGGCGGTAAGAACGCAGTAAGAAGGTGGTAAGAAGGCGGTAAGAATGCAGTAAAAGCGGTAAGAACGCAGTAAGAAGGTGGTAAGAAGGCGTAAGATGCAGTAGAAGTCAAGAGGCAGTAGAAGTTGGTAAGAAGTTGTAGAACGCAGTAAGAAGCATTAAGAAGGCAGTGAGGCAGTAAAAATGCAGTAAGAACGCAGTAAGAAGGCAGTAAGAAGTTGGTAAGAAGGCAGTAGAAGTTGTTAAGAACGCAGTAAGAAGGCAATAAGAAGGCAGTAAAAACGCAGTAAGAAGTCGGTAAGAAGGCAGTAAGAAGGCAGTAAAAATGCAGTAAGAACGCAGTAAGAAGGCAGTAAGAAGTTGGTAAGAAGGCAGTAAGAAGTTGTTAAGAACGCAGTAAGAAGCA
>NW_022605398.1:0-19706 GCF_008692095.1 Etheostoma spectabile
TGGAGCGCAGTGAGCGGAGCTCCCAGGTGGGGCTTTATTTTAGATTGACAAAGACCAGTAAAACTGTAACTCACCATTGAATACAATATACAATGCTCCTCTTATCTGGGAAGTATGCATGTCCCAGGTCTTTCATAAAGAGCAGGTCTAGACCAGGACTCTGGGATGTTATTTATCTCCCAGGTCTTTCCATAAAGAGCAGGTCTAGACCAGGACTCTGGGATGTTATTTATCTCCCAGGTCTTTCCATAAAGAGCAGGTCTAGACCGGACTCTGGGATGTTATTTATCTCCCAGGTCTTTCCATAAAGAGCAGGTCTAGACCAGGACTCTGGGATGTTATTTATCTCCCAGGTCTTTCCTATAAAGAGCAGGTCTAGACCGGACTCTGGGATGTGTATTTATCTCCCAGGTCTTTTCCATAAAGAGCAGGTCTAGACCAGGACTCTGGGATGTTATTTATCTCCCAGGTCTTTCCATAAAGAGCAGGTCTAGACCAGGACTCTGGGATGTTATTTATCTCCCAGGTCTTCATAAGAGCAGGTCTAGACCAGGACTCTGGGATGTTATTTATCTCCAGGTCTTTCCATAAAGAGCAGGTCTAGACAGGACTCTGGGATGTTATTTATCTCCACAGGTCTTTCATTAAAGAGCAGGTCTAGACTGGACTCTTGGAGTTATTTATCTCCCAGGTTTCCATAAAGAGCAGGTCTAGACCAGGACTCTGGGATGTTATTCATCTCCCAGGTCTTTCCATAAAGAGCAGGTCTAGACCGGACTCTGGGATGTTATTCATTTCCCAGGTCTTTCCATAAAGAGCAGGTCTAGACCGGACTTTGGGATCTTATTTATCTCCCAGGTCTTTCCATAAAGAGCAGGTCTAGACCAGGACTCTGGGATGTTATTCATCTCCCAGGTCTTTCCATAAAGAGCAGGTCTAGACCAGGACTCTGGGATGTTATTTATCTCCCAGGTCTTTCCATAAAGAGCAGGTCTAGACCAGGACTCTGGGATGTTATTTATCTCCCAGGTCTTTCCATAAAGAGCAGGTCTAGACCAGGACTCTGGGATGTTATTTATCTCCCAGGTCTTTCCATAAAGAGCAGGTCTAAACCAGGACTCTGGGATGTTATTTATCTCCCAGGTCTTTCCATAAAGAGCAGGTCTAGACCGGACTCTGGGATGTTATTTATCTCCCAGGTCTTTCCATAAAGAGCAGGTCTAGACCGGACTCTGGGATGTTATTTATCTCCCAAGTCTTTCCATAAAGAGCAGGTCTAGACCAGGACTCTGGGATGTTATTTATCTCCCAAGTCTTTCCATAAAGAGCAGGTCTAGACCGGACTTGGGATCTTATTTATCTCCCAGGTCTTTCCATAAAGAGCAGGTCTAGACCGGACAACAAACAATTCCTTTAAGAGGCATTATTTCATTATTGATTAATCTATTATATTCTGGATTTACTGATTAGATGTTGTCTCCGAAATGTCAGAAAATGGTGAAATATGTGGATCGGTGTTTCCCAAAGCCCAAGATGACGTCCTCAAATGTCTTCTTTTGTCACAAGAGGTATTAGATGCATTTACTTAGAAAGTGATGCGTTTTCAGAGCATTTGCACATCCAAAATCAAAATCATCCAGCGTGAAACAGCAACAGAGATCCCGGTGTTTCTAAGTGGTGTGTGATGTATTTTCAACAGTGTTAAGGCAGCCAGAGAGGGAATTTAAATAATTTCCTTTCTCCCACACAATCACATCTGTCAGTCATTGTGTTTGACGGTCAGGAAGAACACGGAGGGCTGAGGAGTCTCTCCAGCACCGACACACTTGGATTCAATTAGACAGACTGCCGGCTGAAAGTACTCAAGAAGGTGACAGAAGACGCAATCATGGAGACAAATAATCACAATCACGCACAAAAAGGCATTGAAGGCAAACTGCAGAGAGCAACTCCGGTGTTCCATTAAAGCTTTCAGAAGGAGATTTCAATAAGAAAAACTGATCTCTACATCAGTGGGGACGTTGGCATTAGAAGTCCAGCCATGTGTGCTGATCTGATTGCTACAAAGCACCTATGCTCGGACTTTTGCCTGTGCCGCGTGTACCGTCGACGGCCATCCACGACATTTGTAAAGTGTGCAATTATCACATTTGTCAGACATTAGTGGATCCCGACCATAGACTGTATATTAATGGACCAAGCATCCGGTTTGAAGTGCTGCAAATGTGCCTTAAACGCCAGGATCAGGAATACTTTACTGATCCCCGAAGGGAAACTCTGTGTTGCAGTTGCACAAATAGTAGAAATATAAGTAAAGAAAGAAGGAGTGTGGATATGTACGGTATTTACATAGTCAAAGGAATGTTCTTATACAGTATTTACATAATTAACATAATTAAGGAGTTGCAATGGTGAAAAGTTATAATAATAAATAAATGTTAATAATAGTTGTATCAGTTGAGTATTGCCCCCATTTCAGGCCAGTGTTATTGCACAAAACAGATAAGATTGTCCAGTTTTAACCACTGAGTGTGTGTGTGTGTGTGTGTGTGTGTGTGTGTGTGTGTGTGTGTCCGACACTTAGAGGGAGGAGTTATAAAGTTTGATGGCCACAGGCAGGATTGACTTCCTGTGGCGCTCTGTGGTGCATTTTGGGAGAATGAGTCTGTCACGGGAAGTGCTCCTGTGAATGAGCAGCAAGCCGTGGAGTGGGTGCGAGACATTGTCCAAGATGGCGAAACCTGCTTTCTATCTGAATTCCTGCAGAGGGCGACGCGTGCGGTTGCGTAAGGAGGTCGGTTTCTGTAGAAGTCTATGAGAAAGTGACCCACTTCTCACTTGATTTATTACATATATCATATTTCCATAATGAGTTCATGGTCTCAATCGCTAGTTTTAACTCCTCCGCAACACAGCATGATGTTTATTTGTTTGAATTATGTCCTCGTTGATTTAAAATCGTTGATAAAGCAGGGGGAGTTTAGGGCGTGGCTATGACGTGATCGCCAGTGAAAGTGTGTAACATAACAGAGAGTGTAAGGGCTCCTCCCTCACGTCTAAAATCATCACATCACATCACAATGGTGACGTCACAGTGCTCCGTCCATTAATATTAGAAGTCCATGGTCCCGAGGGCGTTGTGGAGGCTCAGGCACGTGTCCTTCTTGTTAGCGTGTGTTGCTCTTAAATGTCGAACGTTGTCGCAATGCCGTTCGAATCCTCCTTTGAATAGTGTGGGTGAATTTATCCACGGTGTTGTGTGTGTGTGTGGTGTGTGTGTGTGTGTTCAACCCTCCTCATTGACTGCGGACAAATGGACAGATATGCGACATGACAGCCTCTAATGGAAAGTCTAGCAGTGCGATTTTTCTCTCGCTCTTTCATTATTTTTTTTTTACACAAACCCCGCCTCTGCACTCTGCTTTTCCTCATCATCAAGCAGCAGCATCTGTCCGTCCGTCCGTCCGTTTTGTGTTCCCACCTTCAAATATTTACATCAGTACAGGTTACATAATAAGGTCTTTGTACAAAACACACACACACACACACACACACACACAACACACCGTCAAACTCCACATTTCCCTAACACACACGTTCTCCCGCCTACACTTCCCTGTCGTCACCTCGTATGCGATCTGAAATTGAAGAAGCACCTGTTAGCAGTCACCTGCATGTGACAAGAGAACAGTTCTCCAAGGAGGCCAACAGCATCTACTGCTGCAAATGTAGAAGGAGAGTAAAAATAAAGTCCTTTACAGTGACAAACACCAGGTACTGGTCACACTGAACAGCACAATGCTATTTGTACAGGCAGCAATGCTGAAAAGGAGATTTAACAGAAGGTGAAGTGTATATACCTATGTCAAATAAGTGACTGAGTGTCATTCCTTTAGTCCTTGTGTTGTCCTCGGGTCAAATTGACCCGTTTCACAGTGTTTTATATCAGAAATATGGATTTCTTTCAACCAAATTCACCAAAACAACATGGATGATTCCATACAACATTCTTCAGGTAAAGTAATAATTGCTTTCATTGAATTTTGTGGGTGTTTTCTTTAATCTTATAGCATTTGAATTCTTTCTTTGATCCACTCGACATCCTCTGTTCTCATCATAATAATTTATAATTTCTGCCTTTTTAACTAAAAACGTATGTATAATTTGATATAAATTCAAGAAATAAATATAAATACCATAAATACCAGCTCAGGTTTTTTTTTTTTTTTAAAGCACCAAAAGCTGGAAAAAGTGAGAAATAAATCAGAAAAGCACCAAAAAAAAAAAATTCACTTTCAATTTTAAAGGCCAAGTTCATGGTTAACAAGAAGACAACACAAGGGTTAAAACCAACACCACCGAATCAGACACGGGTTCTCATTTCAGACCCGTCCTTGGTAAAGATCCACAGAAGAGCGTCTCACGCAGTCTGAGACTGTACCGTCTGTGGAGGGTGTCAGAGAGGATCAAACCAAGGGCAACTGGACTTTGTTTTGGTCCCTAAACGGTGAACCCAGCTAATTAACCTCTGTGGGATCGCTGTGAAGATGATCGATACCGCATCAACACCGGAGGACAAATTGTAATTGACCATCGTTGGCATTCTCACACCAGGCCCCATCGATGTTCAGCCTCAGGAAAGCCAATGAAACGACGTCGTCCAGCCCCTTTAATCGAGTCCAGATTATCTTTATTTTACCCTTTTGGGCTCAAACATTAATGTGTAACATCAGGTTCTACCAATCCCCCGGCTGTGTGTTGCCCTTGTTCTCCTTTCAAACTCCATTTGTTTCTGGAACACAACAACAACAACACAAACTTCAAAAATAGCAAGCTACATCTTCTGTCCTCCGATTTATTAAGATTTGTTTGATTCTAAAATGGTCTATGTAAGTTAATTAGATGTGTTCTAGTATATGTAGTAAAGTATACGCAGTAACAGTTTGCAGGGACCTTCAATTTGAAATGCATGACACGCTACGTGTTTTACATAGTAGAAGAAGAACTAGGCCGGAGGAAACATGGCACTCGAGTTGGACTCTAGTATTTTTCCCACGACAGCATTGGCTGTAAGTTTAGTTTTTATTTCTGTCGTTACTACTTGCATTATTCTTGCAGCTGTAAAGTTAGTAAATCTTTTTGATTCATTCATCATTGAATTCACATTGTCGCGTTTCTCTGCTAGCGATGCTATCTCAATGTTTATGCTAGCGCTGTGTGTGTGGTGGGTAGTTAGCACATTGTTCTTGTGTTGGATAGTTAAAGATAGCTTAGTATGCTATAGCTATTTGCTGTAGAAGAGACTAAGCTTCTGTCTTTTTCTTTCCGTTTAGCTTTCACTCGTTAATTTCACCTGCCTGCAGATAATAAAAGGAGCGAGGCGCTCGTCTTCCTGGCTCGTGAATTCGAGTTTGGCTTGATGTTAAAACTGTGTCAACGTACTGGAAGTGCATAACACATCGGGAGAACAGTACACTACACGCTGAAAATGCTAAGATTTATGAAAGTACGTGTTGGTGCAACAAGGCAAGCCTGCTCGGTTCTTCCAGGGAATGATTGGAAAGATTTACAAATACTGTGTTTATGGCATTTAGTCTCTTAAAGACAGATAGAGCTGGCAGGAAATTCATCAACTAAAAAGGTGTGTTGAGGACAAGTTGGTTGTCTTATACCGTAAATCTTCCAATAAAGACCGGTAGTCAATTAAAAGCCGGGCCTCTGATAGTGGCTCCCAGCAATACTGTAGTACACTCGGTACACTTACAGGGTTCAAACTGACACAACGGTGTGGCGTCCTTATTATGGGCAAATGTTTCTTTAAAATGTAATGATCTCTGTCCACTGGAAGGCTATGGCTTTTCATTTTAAATGGTTTATTAAAAGCAATTAGACTTATCAAACAGATGGAATTAGAAATAAAGGCCTGCCTGTAACAAAATCCTGCATCAAAAACAAGCCTTTTACAAAGCCCCGGCTTTTATTTGAGGAATTACGGTAAGCGTGAACGACAAGCTCAGGATAACAAGCGCATTATGTGAACACAACCGATCTGAGGACAGCTGGTCCTTTCACTTCTGCATGTTTGTCTTTGTAATCATGAAGGTGGCAGCTGACACTCTGCTCTCGTCCCAATTACAGACTACTTTTTCTTGCCTTAAGCGAAACGGGAGCCGGCGGATTCCCGACTCTCTACAGGCCTCGGGAGCAGTTGACAGATTGAAGGCATCCACGGCGTGTATACTGCCGGTACATGCCTACAGATGGTGTAAGGGTGGAATTGAAAACCCTGTGGGGTTTCTCTGTGCATGACATTACATAAAATGCTTCAACTTGCCTATTGTGTGTCTTCATGTGTGACTGAACCCCGGGGAGTTGATCTGTAACTCACATATTTTAACCTACAGTGGAATAGCAGTGTCCCTCCTCCTTGTATAGAGGGGGGGTGGTGGTGGTGCTGTGGATATGACACACCCTTTGATGTTGGCGACCAGGGTTCGATTCCCACTGTGACACATCAACCTATGTGTCCCTGAGCAAGACACTTATGTTATGTCTTCTAGAGGGTGTGACCTCTGACATACATAGCAATTGTAAGTCACTTTGGATAAAAGCATCAACTAAATGACATGTAATGCTACTTCTTTCCCCTGTATGCTTTATGCCGTTTTAGAGTTGAGTGTGTCTCTCACACACACACACACCCACACACACACACACACCCACACACACACACTCTGAAATGAAGAGAAGATGGTCATAAACTGAACAATGAGAAAAGCTAGCTCCATCCACCATCTGTATGCGTGTCCATGGCCCTCTCTGTCCCCTCCATTATTTTCTGAAGTCATATTTAACACCAGTATATATTTTAGTATACGACACCCACATTTATCTGGACTCTCGGGTCAGACGAGTACAAATCCTTTCACACAAATTCTATTACATGACCTCAAGTACACTGCAGGCACTTTCACAACGCTACCTTACTTATTGAATTGCATACTCAGAGCTGGAATTACAGAAGTCATATTTTAAAGTGTAACTGCTTCGTGCTTTAGTGCAGAGAGGCCTGAGAAAGGGTGAACCTGTACCGCCTGCTGTACGTGGGCGTGACCTGTTAATGCATGTGCTACCGATATCCATCCGCCCACGTCAGGTCTACTGAAAAGGCTCATTGCAAAGTAAGTGAAGGAGAAAAGGGTTCCTATGGGGTTCGAGTGTGTGTAAACACATGTCAAACAGAGGATGATTACATTAAAAGTATCATGTATTAATAATACAGAGATTTAAGGTCACTTTGTTTAAAACCACCTCATCTCACAGGAAGAATAAATGGATATTCAAAGCTATTCTTTTTTCTTTAAACCGGAGACTTTGTTGATTTCTTAGAGTTTTTTTTTTCCAGTACAGTAAATGTCATCACACATGACGGACATTTTGATTCCTTCACACTTTAATAAAGTTTTTCGAACTGTTGCTTTTGTCACGATACTGACATCGAAGTGGAATATTCCACAGCAAAAAATCACACGTTCGGGGTATAATTGAGCAAAAGGCACTGACCAATTACGTTTGTTGTTTACTTCTGAGGATCCGTGTAGTCGGTCCTCTGGGCAAATTCATAAAACTGTCACAAATTTGCATCCAGTGCATCCATCCTGCCAGTATAAATAGTTTTGATGCGAAACATTTGCAGGAGAGTATTTCCATATTTGTGTCATTTATCAACCAGTTGTCACTACCAATTCGTAAAATATGGACACACAACGTCAGATATGACGCAAAAAAAAGAAACCCCTTCAGCGTGTGTGTGCAGTCGACCACGGAGCTGTAAGATGACGTAGTATTAAGACAGACAACAGTAGAGATTTGTATTAAGGACCAAAAGGCAGCAAAAGGATGAAGGTGGGGGGGGCTTTCCCACAGGAGACCATGGTTTGTGTCCTGTTCTCTTCCCGTGTATCACAGACACGTACATTTATAACCCCACCTGGGATTTCTTCCTAAACCTAATTGTCCTACTAAGGACGACGAAAGGTAACGTCTCTAAAAATAGAGTGGTGAAGGGTAGAGACACTGAGGGTGATCACGAAAGGCAGCACTAACATGGACTAATTAGTGTGAGGGTAGTCTCAAGTGGGTTAGGGTTAGGGTTAGGGTTTTATACAGAGAAAGACAGACTCGAAGGGTAACACTTTAAAGAAAAAGTGTGAATGTGTGGTGTCGAGAGATCTGAAAATCGTGCAAAGACGGTCGTTGAGTAGCCACAAAAGGCAGCGCTAGATCGGCTTAGTTAGTGAGAAGAAGAGTCCGAGGAGACGAAAGGTAACGTCTCTAAAAATAGACTCGTGAAGGGTGGTGACCCTGAGGGTGATCACCAAAGGAGCACTAACATGGACTAATTAGTGGGAAAGTAGTCTCAAGTTTACACTTGTGTTTGATCTGTTTTATGAATTATTATTATTTTTTCTTTTCTTTTTGAGGATACTTGTGTTTTATCTGTTTAACTGATTTGGTGTAAAGCACTTTGAATTGCCCTGTTGCTGAAATGTAGTCTACAGATAAAGCTGCCTTGCCTTGCTGTTGTGGTGCATGTCCGTCAGTACGTCCTGACCCAGAGGGTCAACAGTTACGTCCAGAGTCCCCACGCTTAAGGAGACGTTTAGCATCAATAACAAAGCTAAAGGACCATGACCAAGCGTCTGAGATTTACTCGATGGGAGAGAGAAAGCGTTGCGTTGTGTAAAGGCCTTGATTCATGCGTAACAATTGGCTAATAAACCGATTAACGTGTCAATAATCGACAGCTTTAATTACATGACCAGAACAAACTTTAACCCAAAGAACTTCACTTCTGCTCCAAATAACTAAGCCAAAACAAATGTAATTCATGACTCCAATTAGTAGTGCTGTTACAAAATTAGCTCCATTGCTTGTCAGAGGATAAAATCTTAAAAACGGCAACCTTTCACGCTTCATGAAGTGAATAGAAGTTATTAGGGGGATCAAAAAGTAGGTTATATTTCTGTGTGCTTTTATGTTGGTTTATGCGTCTGCGTGGTTAGATATCGCCAACTTTCTGAACTTTTATTTTGAATAGTCTATTTAGCTTCTTTGTGTGTCATACCAATTGTTTTAAATATGTAAATATACTTTAGCAACACAAGTTGTTTGACAAAGAAATGAAGCAATGCTTAGAAAAAATAAAAGGTTGGCTGGTTGTCTCTTTGCTTTGCTAATGAGCGGCTCATTTAAATAAAGCAATGAGTTCCTGCAGCGAGACAGACAACGACAAATCCTATGGGAGAGAAAGGTGGAGAGAGAGAAAGAGAGAGAGAGAGAGAGAGAGAGAGAGGGAGAGGGGGAGAGAGAGAGAGAGAGAGAGAGGTAGAGAGAGAGGTAGAGAGAGAGAGAGAGAGAGAGGGAGGGAGGGAGGGAGGGAGAGAGAGAGCGGGAGAGAGAGAGAGGGAGAGGGTGGAGAGAGAGTGTGTTTTGAGTAGAGAGAGAGAGAGTGTGTGTTGGGAGAGAGAGGGAGAGAGAGGTAGGAGAGAGAGAGAGAGAGAGAGAGAGAGAGAGGTGAGAGAGAGAGAGAGGGGCGAGAGAGAGGGAGAGAGAACAGAGAGAGGAGGAGGGAGGGAGGGGAGAGAGAGACAGAGAGAGAGACAGAGGGAGAGAGAGAGAGGAGAGAGAGTGTGATGAGAGAGAGAGAGAGGTAGAGAGAGAGAGAGACAGAGAGAGAGACAGAAGGGAGAGGGAGAGAGAGAGGTAGAGAGAGAGAGAGAGAGAGGTTAGAGAGAGAGAGGGAGAGAGAGAGAGGACAGAGAGAGAGAGAGGAGGGAGGAGAGAGACAGAGAGAGAGACAGAGACAGAGGAGAGAGAGAGAGAGAGAGTTGTGAGAGAGAGAGAGAGGTAGAGAGCGAGAGACAGAGCGAGAGACAGAGGGAGAGGGAGAGAGAGAGAGAGAGGTAGAGAGAGAGAGAGAGAGAGGTAGAGAGAGAGAGAGGGAGAGAGAGAGACAGAGGGAGAGGGAGAGAGAGAGAGAGAGTGTGAGAGAGAGAGAGAGAGGGAGAGAGAGCGAGAGACAGAGAGAGAGACAGAGGGAGAGGGAGAGAGAGAGAGAGAGGTCGAGAGAGAGAGAGAGAGAGAGAGGTAGAGAGAGAGAGAGGGAGAGAGAGAGAGAGTGAGAGAGAGACAGAGGGAGAAGAGTGAAAGACTGATGAGAGGTCCATCTTGAAAGAGAAATCAAGAAGACTAATAAGACCATGTTGAACCATCTACTGTACGTTGGTCTATTAATGACACTTCTGTGTTAAAAAATTAATGGGTGCATACTCGGATTTTCAGCTCATTTTCATAATGAATTCAGTCACCGCTAAAGCCGAAGTGTGCTTCTAAAATGAAATGTCCTCCCAGTGACAGTGTCAGCGAACCACTATTAGGGCTGCAACCAGCAAATACTTTCTCAATTAATCTGCCGATTATTTTCACAAATGAATTATTTGGTCTATAAAATGTCTTTAAAGGCCTCGTGTTGTCTTCACGTCAACATTGGTCACTTTTTATTTCAACGTTGTTATGGCTTTTTCTGACATTTGTTGTCACTTTTCAATGTTGTGGGTGCTTTTTTTTTTTTTAGGTTTTGGTGGTTTTTTCCCCCAAAGTTTTTGATATTTTTAAATGTTAACATGTTCAGTGCTTATTTTGACAGTCAAAAAAAAAAATGAAAACGGGTCCATTTGACCCAAGGACAACGTGAGGGTTAAATGCCTTGTTTTGTCGGACAAAAACCCAAAGTTATTCAGTTTAATAAGATTTCAAATCAGAAAAGAGCTGAAAATCGCCATATCAGAAAGGCCTTTTTGTCATTTTTGCACGAAAAATCCCTTTCATTAATAAATTGATTATGAAAAATGGTTGGGGATCAGTTTTCTATTGATCAACTAATGGATTAGTCGTCTAATCGTAGCAAGCCATACGTTATTGGACAACAATACAGCCGCCCTCATTTACACATGGCTCAGTCAACGTACTACTTTCTGCTGCTACTTTGTCCGACAAAACACACACACACACACACAGATTACTGACGAGTATCGACTGATCGGCTTAGATCAGATCAGAGAGACTCAGAGTCAAAATTGGGATAGGGAGGCAAACTATCAAACACAAAGCACACATACAGAATATACAAGAAATAAATATATTTGAAAAATGAAAATAAATACAAAGTAAAGAGAAATAATTGTAATTAAAAAATGTACAACTACTTAAATAGTATTTATAAAGACGTAAGTAAAACTTCTGTTTGTGCAAGTTGCACTTAGACAAGACTTAAATACAACACTGCGCTAACACTCAGTGTTGATAAAGGTTTATTGCCCGTGCTTAAAGGAGACTGGTTAAAGTTATTGGCACACAGATAAGTCAATGTTTTCAAATCGCTCTCCAATAGACTCCCAATACACACTAACATAAGAGGCCAGACGTGTCATATTCATCCAGTCTGGAGACGTGTCAGGGTGTGAAGGTGGGGGGGGGATGGGGTAGACATGCTTTTGGTGTACGGGCACGATTCCCACTGCGATGCATCAACCAATGTGTCCCTGAGCAAGACACTTAACCCCTAGATAGATAGATAGATAGATAGATAGATAGATAGATAGGTAGGTAGGTAGGTAGGTAGGTAGGTAGGTAGGTAGGTAGGTAGGTAGATAGATATATAGATGGATAGATGGATAGATGGATAGATAGATGGATAGATAGATGGATAGATAGATGGATAGATAGACGGATAGATAGATAGATAGATGGATGGATGGATGGATAGATGGATGGATAGATGAATGGATGGATAGATAGATGGATAGACAGATAGATAGATAGAAATTGTAAGTCTCTTTGGATAAAAGCGTCAGCTAAATGACGTGTAAAGTAAAAGAAAATCAGCTTTGAGAGAGCTGAGGACCAGATGTTGATATTTAAATTTAGCCTGCTTGGTTTTGACATGGGATGAGAGAGAGAGAGAGAGAGAGAGAGAGAGAGAGAGAGAGAGAGAGGGACGGAATAATCAATTATACAAAAGAAATGATTCAGCTGCACTCCCAGCCGGGGAGTTAAAAGGCTTTGATAGCTCGGAGCCCTGTCGCCGTGTCTGGGTGCAGTTCGTGTGGGTGAGCTGTTCACTTCACGGTGCTCGGGGGGGCACTGGGTGCTCGGCAGAAGGTGTGTGTAACACGCTGTGATGACACAGGGCTAATCATCTTTGTTATGTAAGGCCAACGTAAGACTGAACCCAAGATGGTTACGCACACTCACAAATGCAAAGTTCACTGTGGGTCCCGGGCTGTGGTAGCCATGGTGAAGTGTAAAGTTCATGTTTACCCCTTGTGTGGTATTCAGGGTAAATTGACCCATTTCAAACTTTTACAAGAAAACCTTTTCTTATTTTCTGTGATGAACATGTATTCCCGACTCAATTCAGTCCATTATTCTGGATTTAACCACTGATTTTTAACATGAATTATAACCTTATGACAAAATAACAAATCCCACCTCCATGTTTAATAGTGTGCTAGTAGAGACTGATGCATTCCCTGAACATATGTTATCTCAGCTGTTAGAAATTGAGATAAAGACAATATTTGTTAATAGATTATGAAGTAAAATTGTATTTCACAATTCTTCTTAAAACCCCAAATAAGTCAGGGGTCAATATGAGCCGAGGGACACGAGAGGGTCCCGAAGGTGAAGACAACACCAGGGTTAACAGAAAAAGATAAATGACATTTCTGTTGCGCGTTAAAGCGGGATTCTGCAGCAATGGGATGGGTCAAACAAACAGGACTATCACCTCCAGTCCAGGGTTCATGTCCCTTTTAAACAATAAAAGTAAACAGCGAGATTTATTTTTGTAAACCTTACGGAAAAACCAGGGCCCCGTCATGTTCGGCCTCCCCGTAACGTCTGATTTTAACTCACACCACGATCTTTTCTCAACATAACCAAGTAGTTTTTGTGCGTTTTCAAGGGCAAGAAAACACGGTTTTAAAAGAAAAAAGATCAATGACATTTCTGTTGCGCGTTAAAGCGGGATTCTGCAGCAAGAGGATGGGTCAAACTATCACCAAGGAGTCCAGGGTTCATATCCCTTTTAAAAAATAAAAGTAAACAGCAAGAAGTAAACCTTACAGGAAAAAAACGGAGCCACGTCATGTTCATCGGCCCCGTAAATGACGTAACGTCTGATTTTAACTCACAGCACGATCTTTTCTCAACATAACCAAGTAGTTTTTGTGCTTTTTCAAGGGCAAGACAACTCTACCCGTATCCGCGTACAGTTTGGAGGACTTGTGTCGTGCCAACTTTATTCCAAAAGTCACGGCTGACTAACTTATAAACTAATTTATTCTCTCCAAACAAATGTATCATCATTAACAATTAACTCACTATAGAGTGAGGAAAAAGAAGAAACGCGAAAGCCTCTCGGAAAACATGTGAAATTGCTCGTAGGGCAGTAACACTCCAGCTCTTCCGAGGCTTCTAGCAACAATATTCATGAAAGTTGACTTGAAGGTTTCCTGCGGACTGCCTCTGAGAGGTTAATAAATCAGGAGAGGCACGGGAGGAGGAGCCGCACCCTCCGAGCCTGGCTGAGGTGACGACTCCGTCGAGCTGATAATTGCACAGTTTAACCGGCGGGGCATGTTCTGGATAATTGGAAGCGCTCGCCTGCTAAACGGCGGCGGCTAAGCAGCGGTGTAATTCTTGCAATGTATTCTTCAAGGTGTAATCACTTTCATCTCATTTTCTGAGGTGAGCGCGGCGGCCTTGTGTTCGCACGAGGACGGTGTAAACACAAATGACTGCGCCTCGGGCAAACATGGGACGACGTGGTTTATCGCCTCTGCATCAGAGTCCTGGTGGGATTATCTCGTCTGTGGCTCCGGCTCCGATTACACGCAGCCTTTAAACCACAAATCCAGAGGTCACACTTACAGCGTGTCTCTATCCGAGGGACATACATTAAGCATGCATGTGTTTGTACAACAGACGAGGTTAATTCAGGTCTGAAAACAACAGTACAGGATGTCTCTTCTTTAGTAAGTTATATCTAACTAATAAAAAGGTAATAAAAAGTGAGTTTATTTACATTTCTTCATGTAATGTCTTGGTCAAATGCTACAAAAATGTGGCTACAATTCTGTTTTCTTGGTTGGTTTTTGAAGACTTTCATGTCAGACTTTTGCAATAAATCAGACTACATATATTATCTTTGTTTAAGCATACATTATGAACTGTATCCAAGATCTGCAGGTAACACTTTTTTGATTTGGTGCAAAAAAGAAACATTGACTGACTTCTGAATCCGATGTAGATTTTTAAACGTTCCTGACCCGTATATTGTCACTTTTTCTTGCGGTGTGCTGCCAGCTCTAGATTGACATGTTCTTTTTTGTCTGATGACAAGGCAGCTGATTGCCACATCGGTAACTCCCCAGTTATGTCAGATTACAGCAACATGAAATGACCCCACATCTATCTATCAATTCAGCTAGAACTTTTTTTATGTCAACCTGCCAAAGAGAGGCTGAAAAACCATACAGAGCACATCAAACGACCCAAATGATATCAAAATCACAGAGATCTGCTTCGTTTCTAAATTGAGCCAATGTCAACAGCAACAACAACCAACCCTCAGACACACCTCTTCTGATCTGCAATTCTCTCACAAGATGGATGTTGAAGTGAAAGTTGAATCGATTTGACACGTGCTCCACGGCCACCGTCGACTCTACCCCCTTCAGCGGGTTGGAGTCCAGATGCTCGCGGAATCGCAGCCGCACACCCGGTAAATCTCATCTGGACATCAGTGCCAGAGCAGATCTGTGAGAGGGGCGGCGGGCCTCTGATCCGTTCCCCCCCCCCCCCCCCCCCCCCCGCCCCCGTGCAGTAATCAGCGGAGCGTGTCATCACAGTAAATAAAGATGGTCCACTCTCCAGATCAATTAACAGGGGTTTCTGTTAGAACCAAACATGATCCACTGTGAGGCAGCGAAAACAGGACTGGGACTGGTCCGTAGTTTGTGTTTTTACGACTTTCCATCCAATCAATCATTGCGTTCCTAAACATTTATCCGTACCTAACCTTAACTAGTCAGATAAGGGAAAACAGTATAAACTGATAGGAATGAACAATATATCAACGCGCTCTCACAACGACTACACGCTCATACGACCATGTCACATGGAGGTTTTGCAGATAAAAAAACCGGTAGAAAGAAAAGCAGAACCATTGGGTTTTGGTAACTAATTAACTAGTGAGATTAAAAAGGACAAAAAGATAGCACTAGGGTTATATTACTGTTAGTGCTTAGATTATCAGAAGAGCTTAATATCTGAAGATGTTTCGGCTTGCTACAAAACAAGTGTATAAGTCTGTCAAGTATACTCTTTTTAGAGAGGTTTGATACCGGTACCTGTATCAATACTGCCTAAAACGCTGTATTGGTAAGTACTGGAGTTCATGCACCAACTGATACCAAGTAATAAAGCCCTAAAGAAAATCTACGTTAAAGTAATTTATTGAATCTGGTACCCTGCCCTTGGTAGCAATCCTGGGTGCCACAAGTGTCCTCCACTCCATCAATAAATCTGAAGGAAGAGCTATTCATTTGGGATGGTGATTGCAAAAAAGTTAATCTACATGTATGGAAAATGGATTCTGTGCCTTCATATAGTTTGTGGCTGCGAGAACTTTCAAATACTTTGCATCTGGAAAGACTGAGATTTTATAATGAAGACAGAGGAGACAAGTTTGAGAAGATATGGGAACCCGATACTGAATCATCTTAAAAATGTGAACCCTTTTGACGTTTGACGTAACATTGTATAAGACCTCACTGTGATAATTGTGTGATTTGAAAAATCTATTTGTTTAACTTTATCGAAGATGTTTGTTTATAGTATCCACATTACCACGACAGTGGAACATTATTGTAATCCTGATGTGCTGTGTTCTTTATGTCAGTAAATTTAGGGGGGGGTTTTGTTGTTGTTTTGTCAGGGTTTTTCATTTCTTGAAAAATCAATAAACATATTTTCAAAAAAAAAAAAAAAAAAGTAATTTATTTATGTTCTCTTTCTGTTTTGAGGCGTTCAATGTTTAGGAGTTTAACCTGAGACAGGCCGACAACAAAGATAGAAATCTATCACATCCATACAGAGATCGTGTATACAGCTGTTAAAATATAATAAATTATGACACACTGCTATCGGATCAGTACTCGATATGTTCAGGAATCAGACCGGTTTCGGGAAGCAAAAAAATGGTAGGACCATCTTTTCTTCTTGTGATATGTTATTTCCATTCATGCCAACACAATTACTTTTCTTCATAAAATCACTGAATAGAAAAGTGGAGAGTATAACACATTTAATCTTTACATGCATAGTCCAACCTATTTTTTCTTATTCACAATAGTCTAATGCTTTCAAAAGGTCCACTTGCTAAACATCTAACATTTGTTTATTCCTGCATCATAGTCAAAGTTGGAAGGAGCTAAATTAAAAAATGAATGGTCAAACTGAGAAAGGTTGTTGTACTGTGCATTTTATGCAAAAGGGTGAATAAATAAAGAAATGCCAAGGATCTGTTTCACAGTTTTCCGCCCACTGCTCCACCGCTGGGGTGCCCACATTACGTAAAACTCACAGACGGATATTACTATGAAAAGCAACATGATGTGCATATATTGAAAGATTAAGACTCTTATTTTGTCACTGTGGTTATTTTCAAAAAGAAATCCATGTCATTAGAATAATCCTGGTGAAAGTGAACTCTTTAACATCTAGTGTCTCTGCCGCCCACGTTAACCTGGCGAGCCAGATGGATTTTTAACACTAAATCATCTAAGAAGCCGTCATTGGACACGGTTTGGAAAAGGGCAGGCACTTTCTAAAAATACCTGGCAGCTGATTGCCTCAACCATCATGTTTTGAACACACACTAAACCCCCTCGTAGCGGTTCTCACAGGACGACTGGTTCGATAGACCGGTGTTTGACTTTGAAGCCTGACAGAGGGATTTCCGTGTGATATGTGATCCCACAACTCTCGCCTGACCTCAAGATCTCAAGAATCAGCTGCCGTGCACGGTCAGCTCCGTCGAGTAGGGGTGTTAATCACACGTTTTATCACAATACAATGTACAGATTTTGGACAACAACAAATTTACTGTTAATAAAACAGTCTGCCGCGGTCTGATTTTGAATTAATTCAATGGAGGGGCCTGCGAGCGCCATAATATTTACAAAAAGCAACTCAAATTTTTGGACAGTTTTATTACTTAGATCTTCCAGCCATTTAAATAAAAACTAACTACTGTTTTTAGTTAAAAGAATGCATATAAAGTGGGAATTTAAAATAAAGGCACATGTAAAGAGGATATACAGTGTATATCGATGAAAATGTGAAACAGGTTGATATGACCAGTATCTGATATATATATAATATGCCCAGTAGCCCGTATATTGGATAGACCCATCCAGCTCATTTTTAACAGGCTCCCATTTTCAGTTCCTCCCTGCCAGACCTGCAGAGACCACCAACCGTCGTCTGCAGGTCCCGACAGCAAACCGTACTTTAATCTGGAGGACGTTCTCTGCCTTTCATCGCCTACAGAGAGTATTTGCCGGCTTGGTGTCTGTCGTTTTAAATAAGGTAATTGTGGTTTTGATCCCAGGTCGTTAACATTTTGAGCTGCCGCTGGCTATCACAGTAATAAACCTAATTGTTCCTGCTGTGGAAATCTGGCAAAATCAAAACCAATTTAATTATCTCAAGTGTTAAGTCACTGTGTGTATCTGTGTTGTGTGGTGTGTAAGTTTGTGTGTGTGAGAGAGAGAGAGTGAGAGAGAGGGAGAGAGAGAGAGGGAGACGAGAGAGAGAAGTGGGGGAAATCTGCTGATTTCAGAGAGCCAAAGCCAGGTCAGTCGATTCAAGAGGGATCCAAAAACAAGTAAATTCAGAGTGCATGAGTCGGTTTTTGGGCAGCGTGTCTCTTTCCTCACCTCTGGACGAACTCCTGGACCTTCCCATCTCAATGTTCTCGGTCACTGTGACTTTAAAAAGACAGAGAGCACATTAATGTCCCCAATCAGACATGACAAGAGATGGCCCGCTGTGTATCTATTGTACCACTGAAGCTCTTACGGCTGTCAGCTCATCTTCAGTTAGCTGTGATGAAGAGGAAATATGAGCCCATTGCTAATCCTGCAGTCGTACAGCAGCTTAACGTGGATTGCCCACGTATGAGTTACTCAGGTAGTTCAGGACGGGTCGTTATGGCCATTGGTATTGACAGAAAAGGATTTATGGAGAGACAGGTATCGGAGCAGACTGTAGTCAAAGAAAAGAGGAGAGAACAGGAAGGGGGAGGGCTAGGACTGCTCCGTCTTATTACAGCATCTGGAAACTCAAACACATCCAGCTATCGGAAAATAACTGCATTTAAGATAAGATAATACTTTATTCATCCCACAGCGGGGAAATCCTTAGTTACAGTAGCATTCTCAACAAAAACAGCAAAAAAAACAACAATCAAGTAAACACAAGAAAGACGGCGAACACTAGACAATGTGCAGAAGGTAGACTGGAGTAAAGTGACGTCTAATAAAGGTTTTGTAAACCTTTATTAGACGTCACTTTACAATGATCTTAAAAGATGACATATGTAGCTGACATATAAGAAGAAGAAATGGCCGTTTTGGGAGGGGGGGCGCTTAGCCTTTTCAAACTGGCAACATTAAACATGCAATACTTACAAACCAACTTAAAGTCCAGGGTTTATAATACGTGGAATTAATTTAGGAAGAGCACAGTCTCCTTTGCATTTGTGTTAAAAAGGTATTTTGGAAAAGGTGAACGCTGCTGAAGGAAAGTGCTGAATCTTTCTGCTTTTATCTTTGATAAATATCTTAAGTCTTAAAGTCTTCAGCTGTCCTGTCATTAAAAGGCCAAATGCCCAAAAAATTAGCTTTAAAAAAAGAAATAAAATTAGCTTAAAGTGAATAGAGGACAGCGAGAAAACTGATATAATCGCATAGAAAAGAAGCACTTAGAGTACTTATGTTACTTAAAACATGTCCAAATGCTCTTTGGCTTGCCTGTTTGTTCTAATGAAACAGGTGTGTGTTTCCTTCATGGCTCAATGCTTCTCATTCAGGGTTGTATAACTATATATAATGTTTAAATAAATACTACATAGCTTCCCTTCATAACAAATGGCTCAACAACACACACACGTTAAAGCTCCCCAACGTCGAGTGAATGGAAACGTACTCAACATAACTTTGACTCTGCATGTGAATCCACTGAAATCCGCTCAACGCTGCTGTGACTGGGCCCTTAGGTTATCTTTTTAATTAGTAATTAATTCATTCAGTATTAATTTTGCCTCCACATGGATAAAGTCTGACATTCTGACATCAATTTAGAGAAAACTGGCTGGCTTTATTAAAACCAAAGATCAAAATGTATATTGGTCTTTAAATCAATTTACTCTCTAAATATTTCCGAAAGTAGTCAATCTTCTTAATAGGTTAAAACTAAAAACACACACAATTGGAAGTAACGACGGAAACATTAGGTTAAGAGTTTGCAGTATGAGCTCGGCAGAGAGAAGAGAGAGAGAGGAGAGAGAGAGAGAG
>NW_022605399.1:0-19832 GCF_008692095.1 Etheostoma spectabile
TAGACCAGGACTCTGGGATGTTATTATCTCCCAGGTTTTCCATAAAGAGCAGGTCTAGACCAGGACTCTGGGATGTTATTTATCTCCCAGGTCTTTCCATAAAGAGCAGGTCTAGACAGGACTCTGGGATGTTATTTATCTCCAGGTCTTTCATAAAGAGCCGGTCTAGACTGGACTCTTGGATGTTATTTATCTCCCAGGTCTTCCATAAAGAGCAGGTCTAGACAGGACTCTGGGATGTTATTCATCTCCCAGGTCTTTCCATAAAGAGCAGGTCTAGACCGGACTCTGGGTTATTCATTTCCCAGGTCTTGCATAAAGGCAGGGCTAGGACAGGATTTGGGATCTTATTTATCTCCCAGGTCTTTCCATAAAGAGCAGGTCTAGACCAGGACTCTGGGATGTTATTCATCTCCCAGGTCTTTCCATAAAGAGCAGGTCTAGACCAGGACTCTGGGATGTTATTTATCTCCCAGGTCTTTCCATAAAGAGCAGGTCTAGACCAGGACTCTGGGATGTTATTTATCTCCCAGGTCTTTCCATAAAGAGCAGGTCTAGACCAGGACTCTGGGATGTTATTTATCTCCCAGGTCTTTCCATAAAGAGCAGGTCTAAACCAGGACTCTGGGATGTTATTTATCTCCCAGGTCTTTCCATAAAGAGCAGGTCTAGACCGGACTCTGGGATGTTATTTATCTCCCAGGTCTTTCCATAAAGAGCAGGTCTAGACCGGACTCTGGGATGTTATTTATCTCCCAAGTCTTTCCATAAAGAGCAGGTCTAGACCAGGACTCTGGGATGTTATTTATCTCCCAAGTCTTTCCATAAAGAGCAGGTCTAGACCGGACTTTGGGATCTTATTTATCTCCCAGGTCTTTCCATAAAGAGCAGGTCTAGACCGGACAACAAACAATTCCTTTAAGAGGCATTATTTTCATTATTGATTAATCTATTATATTCTGGATTTACTGATTAGATGTTGTCTCCGAAATGTCAGAAAATGGTGAAATATGTGGATCGGTGTTTCCCAAAGCCCAAGATGACGTCCTCAAATGTCTTCTTTTGTCCACAAGAGGTATTAGATGCATTTTACTTAGAAAGTGATGCGTTTTCAGAGCATTTGCACATCCAAAATCAAAATCATCCAGCGTGAAACAGCAACAGAGATCCCGGTGTTTCTAAGTGGTGTGTGATGTATTTTCAACAGTGTTAAGGCAGCCAGAGAGGGAATTTAAATAATTTCCTTTCTCCCACACAATCACATCTGTCAGTCATTGTGTTTGACGGTCAGGAAGAACACGGAGGGCTGAGGAGTCTCTCCAGCACCGACACACTTGGATTCAATTAGACAGACTGCCGTGGCTGAAAGTACTCAAGAAGGTGACAGAAGACGCAATCATGGAGACAAATAATCACAATCACGCACAAAAAGGCATTGAAGGCAAACTGCAGAGAGCAACTCCGGTGTTCCATTAAAGCTTTCAGAAGGAGATTTCAATAAGAAAAACTGATCTCTACATCAGTGGGGACGTTGGCATTAGAAGTCCAGCCATGTGTGCTGATCTGATTGCTACAAAGCACCTATGCTCGGACTTTTGCCTGTGCCGCGTGTACCGTCGACGGCCATCCACGACATTTGTAAAGTGTGCAATTATCACATTTGTCAGACATTAGTGGATCCCGACCATAGACTGTATATTAATGGACCAAGCATCCGGTTTGAAGTGCTGCAAATGTGCCTTAAACGCCAGGATCAGGAATACTTTACTGATCCCCGAAGGGAAACTCTGTGTTGCAGTTGCACAAATAGTAGAAATATAAGTAAAGAAAGAAGGAGTGTGGATATGTACGGTATTTACATAGTCAAAGGAATGTTCTTATACAGTATTTACATAATTACATAATTAAGGAGTTGCAATGGTGAAAGTTATAATAATAAATAAATGTTAATAATAGTTGTATCAGTTGAGTATTGCCCCCATTTCAGGCCAGTGTTATTGCACAAAACAGATAAGATTGTCCAGTTTTAACCACTGAGTGTGTGTGTGTGTGTGTGTGTGTGTGTGTGTGTGTGTGTGTCCGACACTTAGAGGGAGGAGTTATAAAGTTTGATGGCCACAGGCAGGATTGACTTCCTGTGGCGCTCTGTGGTGCATTTTGGGAGAATGAGTCTGTCACGGGAAGTGCTCCTGTGAATGAGCAGCAAGCCGTGGAGTGGGTGCGAGACATTGTCCAAGATGGCGAAACCTGCTTTCTATCTGAATTCCTGCAGAGGGCGACGCGTGCGGTTGCGTAAGGAGGTCGGTTTCTGTAGAAGTCTATGAGAAAGTGACCCACTTCTCACTTGATTTATTACATATATCATATTTCCATAATGAGTTCATGGTCTCAATCGCTAGTTTTAACTCCTCCGCAACACAGCATGATGTTTATTTGTTTGAATTATGTCCTCGTTGATTTTAAAATCGTTGATAAAGCAGGGGGAGTTTTAGGGCGTGGCTATGACGTGATCGCCAGTGAAAGTGTGTAACATAACAGAGAGTGTAAGGGCTCCTCCCTCACGTCTAAAATCATCACATCACATCACAATGGCTGACGTCACACGTGCTCCGTCCATTAATATTAGAAGTCCATGGTCCCGAGGGCGTTGTGGAGGCTCAGGCACGTGTCCTTCTTGTTAGCGTGTGTTGCTCTTAAATGTCGAACGTTGGTCGCAATGCCGTTCGAATCCTCCTTTGAATAGTGTGGGTGAATTTATCCACGGTGTGTGTGTGTGTGTGTGTGTGTGTGTGTGTGTGTCAACCCTCCTCATTGACTGCGGACAAATGGACAGATATGCGACATGACAGCCTCTAATGGAAAGTCTAGCAGTGCGATTTTTCTCTCGCTCTTTCATTATTTTATTTTTTTACACAAACCCTCGCCTCTGCACTCTGCTTTTTCCTCATCATCAAGCAGCAGCATCTGTCCGTCCGTCCGTCCGTTTGTGTTCCCACCTTCAAATATTTACATCAGTACAGGTTACATAATAAGGTCTTTGTACAAAACACACACACACACACACACACACACACACACACACCGTCAAACTCCACATTTCCCTAACACACACGTTCTCCCGCCTACACTTCCCTGTCGTCACCTCGTATGCGATCTGAAATTGAAGAAGCACCTGTTAGCAGTCACCTGCATGTGACAAGAGAACAGTTCTCCAAGGAGGCCAACAGCATCTACTGCTGCAAATGTAGAAGGGAGAGTAAAAATAAAAGTCCTTTACAGTGACAAACACCAGGTACTGGTCACACTGAACAGCACAATGCATATTTGTACAGGCAGCAATGCTGAAAAGGAGATTTAACAGAAGGTGAAGTGTATATACCTATTGTCAAATAAGTGACTGAGTGTCATTCCTTTAGTCCTTGTGTTGTCCTCGGGTCAAATTGACCCGTTTCACAGTGTTTTATATCAGAAATATGGATTTCTTTCAACCAAATTCACCAAAACCAACATGGATGATTCCATACAACATTCTTCAGGTAAAGTAATAATTGCTTTCATTGAATTTTGTGGGTGTTTTCTTTAATCTTATAGCATTTGAATTCTTTCTTTGATCCACTCGACATCCTCTGTTCTCATCATAATAATTTATAATTTCTGCCTTTTTAACTAAAACGTATGTATAATTTGATATAAATTCAAGAAATAAATATAAATACCATAAATACCAGCTCAGGTTTTTTTTTTTTTTTAAAGCACCAAAAGCTGGAAAAAGTGAGAAATAAATCAGAAAAGCACCAAAAAAAAAAAATTCACTTTCAATTTTAAAGGCCAAGTTCATGGTTAACAAGAAGACAACACAAGGGTTAAAACCAACACCACCGAATCAGACACGGGTTCTCATTTCAGACCCGTCCTTGGTAAAGATCCACAGAAGAGCGTCTCACGCAGTCTGAGACTGTACCGTCTGTGGAGGGTGTCAGAGAGGATCAAACCAAGGGCAACTGGACTTTGTTTTGGTCCCTAAACGGTGAAACCCAGCTAATTAACCTCTGTGGGATCGCTGTGAAGATGATCGATACCGCATCAACACCGGAGGACAAATTGTAATTGACCATCGTTGGCATTCTCACACCAGGCCCCATCGATGTTCAGCCTCAGGGAAAGCCAATGAAACGACGTCGTCCAGCCCCTTTAATCGAGTCCAGATTATCTTTATTTTACCCTTTTGGGCTCAAACATTAATGTGTAACATCAGGTTCTACCAATCCCCCGGCTGTGTGTTGCCCTTGTTCTCCTTTCAAACTCCATTTGTTTCTGGAAACAACAACAACAACAACAAACTTCAAAAATAGCAAGCTACATCTTCTGTCCTCCGATTTATTAAGATTTGTTTGATTCTAAAATGGTCTATGTAAGTTAATTAGATGTGTTCTAGTATATGTAGTAAAGTATACGCAGTAACAGTTTGCAGGGACCTTCAATTTGAAATGCATGACACGCTACGTGTTTTACATAGTAGAAGAAGAACTAGGCCGGAGGAAACATGGCACTCGAGTTGGACTCTATGTATTTTTCCCACGACAGCATTGGCTGTAAGTTTAGTTTTTATTTCTGTCGTTACTACTTGCATTATTCTTGCAGCTGTAAAGTTAGTAAATCTTTTTGATTCATTCATCATTGAATTCACATTGTCGCGTTTCTCTGCTAGCGATGCTATCTCAATGTTTATGCTAGCGCTGTGTGTGTGGTGGGTAGTTAGCACATTGTTCTTGTGTTGGATAGTTAAAGATAGCTTAGTATGCTATAGCTATTTGCTGTAGAAGAGACTAAGCTTCTGTCTTTTTCTTTCCGTTTAGCTTTCACTCGTTAATTTCACCTGCCTGCAGATAATAAAAGGAGCGAGGCGCTCGTCTTCCTGGCTCGTGAATTCGAGTTTGGCTTGATGTTAAAACTGTGTCAACGTACTGGAAGTGCATAACACATCGGGAGAACAGTACACTACACGCTGAAAATGCTAAGATTTATGAAAGTACGTGTTGGTGCAACAAGGCAAGCCTGCTCGGTTCTTCCAGGGAATGATTGGAAAGATTTACAAATACTGTGTTTATGGCATTTAGTCTCTTAAAGACAGATAGAGCTGGCAGGAAATTCATCAACTAAAAAGGTGTGTTGAGGACAAGTTGGTTGTCTTATACCGTAAATCTTCCAATAAAGACCGGTAGTCAATTAAAAGCCGGGCCTCTGATAGTGGCTCCCAGCAATACTGTAGTACACTCGGTACACTTACAGGGTTCAAACTGACACAACGGTGTGGCGTCCTTATTATGGGCAAATGTTTCTTTAAAATGTAATGATCTCTGTCCACTGGAAGGCTATGGCTTTTCATTTTAAATGGTTTATTAAAAGCAATTAGACTTATCAAACAGATGGAATTAGAAATAAAGGCCTGCCTGTAACAAAATCCTGCATCAAAAACAAGCCTTTTACAAAGCCCCGGCTTTTATTTGAGGAATTACGGTAAGCGTGAACGACAAGCTCAGGATAACAAGCGCATTATGTTGAACACAACCGATCTGAGGACAGCTGTGTCCTTTCACTTCTGCATGTTTGTCTTGTAATCATGAAGGTGGCAGCTGACACTCTGCTCTCGTCCCAATTACAGACTACTTTTTCTTGCCTTAAGCGAGCACGGGAGCCGGCGGATTCCCCGACTCTCTACAGGCCTCGGGAGCAGTTGACAGATTGAAGGCATCCACGGCGTGTATACTGCCGGTACATGCCTACAGATGGTGTAAGGGTGGAATTGAAAACCCTGTGGGGTTTCTCTGTGCATGACATTACATAAAATGCTTCAACTTGCCTATTGTGTGTCTTCATGTGTGACTGAACCCCGGGGAGTTGATCTGTAACTCACATATTTTAACCTACAGTGGAATAGCAGTGTCCCTCCTCCTTGTATAAGATGGGGTGGTGGTGGTGCTGTGGATATGACACACGCCTTTGATGTTGGCGACCAGGGTTCGATTCCCACTGTGACACATCAACCTATGTGTCCCTGAGCAAGACACTTATGTTATGTCTTCTAGAGGGTGTGACCTCTGACATACATAGCAATTGTAAGTCACTTTGGATAAAAGCATCAACTAAATGACATGTAATGCTACTTCTTTCCCCTGTATGCTTTATGCCGTTTTAGAGTTGAGTGTGTCTCTCACACACACACACACACACACACACACACACACACACACACACACACACTCTGAAATGAAGAGAAGATGGTCATAAACTGAACAATGAGAAAAGCTAGCTCCATCCACCATCTGTATGCGTGTCCATGGCCTCTCTGTCCCCCCTCCATTATTTTCTGAAGTCATATTTAACACCAGTATATATTTTAGTATACGACACCACATTTATCTGGACTCTCGGGTCAGACGAGTACAAATCCTTTCACACAAATTCTATTACATGACCTCAAGTACACTGCAGGCACTTTCACAACGCTACCTTACTTATTGAATTTGCATACTCAGAGCTGGAATTACAGAAGTCATATTTTAAAGTGTAACTGCTTCGTGCTTTAGTGCAGAGAGGCCTGAGAAAGGGTGAACCTGTACCGCCTGCTGTACGTGGGCGTGACCTGTTAATGCATGTGCTACCGATATCCATCCGCCCACGTCAGGTCTACTGAAAAGGAGAAAAGGGTTCCTATGGGGTTCGAGTGTGTGTAAACACATGTCAAACAGAGGATGATTACATTAAAAGTATCATGTATTAATAATACAGAGATTTAAGGTCACTTTGTTTAAAACCACCTCATCTCACAGGAAGAATAAATGGATATTCAAAGCTATTCTTTTTTCTTTAAACCGGAGACTTTGTTGATTTCTTAGAGTTTTTTTTTTCCAGTACAGTAAATGTCATCACACATGACGGACATTTTGATTCCTTCACACTTTAATAAAGTTTTTCGAACTGTTGCTTTTGTCAACGATACTGACATCGAAGTGGAATATTCCACAGCAAAAAATCACACGTTCGTCGGGTATAATTGAGCAAAAGGCACTGACCAATTACGTTGTGTTGTTTACTTCTGAGGATCCGTGTAGTCGGTCCTCTGGGCAAATTCATTAAACTGTCACAAATTTGCATCCAGTGCATCCATCCTGCCAGTATAAATAGTTTTGATGCGAAACATTTGCAGGAGAGTATTTCCCATATTTGTGTCATTTATCAACCAGTTGTCACTACCAATTCGTAAAATATGGACACACAACGTCAGATATGACGCAAAAAAAAGAAATCCCCCTTCAGCGTGTGTGTGCAGTCAGACCACGGAGCTGTAAGATGACGTAGTATTAAGACAGACAACAGTAGAGATTTGTATTAAGGACCAAAAGGCAGCAAAAGGATGAAGGTGGGGGGGGGGCTTTCCCCACAGGAGACCATGGTTTGTGTCCTGTTCTCTTCCCGTGTATCACAGACACGTACATTTATAACCCCACCCGTGATTTCTTCCTAAACCTAATTGTCCTACTAAGGACGACGAAAGGTAACGTCTCTAAAAAATAGAGTGGTGAAGGGTAGAGACACTGAGGGTGATCACGAAAGGCAGCACTAACATGGACTAATGTGTGAGGGTAGTCTCAAGTGGGTTAGGGTTAGGGTTTTATACAGAGAAAGACAGACTCGAAGGGTAACACTTTAAAGAAAAAGTGTGAATGTGTGGTGTCGAGAGATCTGAAAATCGTGCAAAGACGGTCGTTGAGTAGCCACGAAAGGCAGCGCTAGATCGGCTTAGTTAGTGAGAAGAAGAGTCCGAGGAGACGAAAGGTAACGTCTCTAAAAATAGACTCGTGAAGGGTGGTGACCCTGAGGGTGATCACCAAAGGAGCACTAACATGGACTAATTAGTGGGAAAGTAGTCTCAAGTTTACACTTGTGTTTGATCTGTTTTATGAATTATTATTATTTTTTCTTTTCTTTTTGAGGATACTTGTGTTTTATCTGTTTAACTGATTTGGTGTAAAGCACTTTGAATTGCCCTGTTGCTGAAATGTAGTCTACAGATAAAGCTGCCTTGCCTTGCTGTTGTGGTGCATGTCCGTCAGTACGTCCTGACCCAGAGGGTCAACAGTTACGTCCAGAGTCCCCACGCTTAAGGAGACGTTTAGCATCAATAACAAAGCTAAAGGACCATGACCAAGCGTCTGAGATTTACTCGATGGGAGAGAGAAAGCGTTGCGTTGTGTAAAGGCCTTGAGTTCATGCGTAACAATTGGCTAATAAACCGATTAACGTGTCAATAATCGACAGCTTTAATTACATGACCAGAATCAAAACTTTAACCCAAAGAACTTCACTTCTGCTCCAAATAACTAAGCCAAAACAAATGTTAATTCATGACTCCAATTAGTAGTGCTGTTACAAAAATTAGCTCCATTGCTTGTCAGAGGATAAAATCTTAAAAACGGCAACCTTTCACGCTTCATGAAGTGAATAGAAGTTATTAGTGGGAATCAAAAAGGTAGGTTATATTTCTGTGTGCTTTTATGTTTGTGTTTATGCGTCTGCGTGGTTAGATATCGCCAACTTTCTGAACTTTTATTTTGAATAGTCTATTTAGCTTCTTTGTGTGTCATACCAATTGTTTTAAATATGTAAATATACTTTAGCAACACAAGTGTGTTTGACAAAGAAATGAAGCAATGCTTAGAAAAAATAAAAGGTTGGCTGGTTGTCTCTTTGCTTTGCTAATGAGCGGCTCATTTAAATAAAGCAATGAGTTCCTGCAGCGAGACAGACAACGACAAATCCTATGGGAGAGAAAAGGTGGAGAGAGAGAAAGAGAGGAGAGAGAGAGAGAGAGAGGAGAGGGTGAGAGAGAGAGAGAGAGGTAGAGAGAAGGTAGTGGAGAGAGAGGAGAGAGATAGAGAGGGAGGGAGGGAGGGAGCGGAGAGAGAGAGAGGGAGAGAGAGTAGAGAGGGTATAGAGAGAGAGAGTTGTGTGCGAGAGAGAGAGAGAGGTAGAGCGAAGAGAGGGAGAGAGAGAGAGTATAGAAGAGGTAGAGAGAGCGAGAGTGAGAGAGAGAGGCGAGAGAGAGAGACAGAGAGAGAAGAGAGATGAGGGGAGAGAGAGAGACAGAGAGAGATACAGAGGGATATGGAGAGAGAGAGAGAGAGAGTGTGAGAGGAGAGCGAGAGATGTAGAGAGAGAGAGAGACAGAGAGTAGAGACCGAAGGGAGCGAGAAGTAGAGAGAGTAAGTAGGAGAAGAGGAGAGTGTAGGGGATCTCGAGTTATAAGAGAGAGAACAGAGAAGATCGAGAGAGGAGGTGGTTAGCAGAGATACAGATAGAGAGACAGATGCCATAAGTTAGAGGGAGATAGAGCTAGTTGAGAAGAGAGAGAGAGAAGGTAGAGAGAGCGAGAGACAGAGCGAGAGACAGAGGAGAGGGAGAGAGAGAGAGAGAGGTAGAGAGAGAGAGAGAGAGAGGTAGAGAGAGAGAGAGGAGAGAGAGAGACAGAGGGAGAGGGAGAGATAGAGAGAGGAGTGTGAGATAGAGAGAGAGAGGTAGGAGAGAGACGAGAGACCAGAGAGAGAGACAGAGGGGAGGGAGAGAGAGAGAGAGAGGTCGAGCGAGAGAGAGAGAGAGATCTGTAAGATATAGCTGGAGAGAGAGAGAGAGTGAGGAGAGACAGAACAGAGGGAGAATGAAAGACTGATGAGAGGTCCATCTTGAAAGAGAAATCAAGAAGACTAATAAGACCATGTTGAACCATCTACTGTACGTTGGTCTATTATGACACTTCTGTGTTAAAAAATTAATGGGTGCATACTCGGATTTTCAGCTCATTTTCATAATGAATTCAGTCACCGCTAAAGCCGAAGTGTGCTTCTAAAATGAAATGTCCTCCCAGTGACAGTGTCAGCGAACCACTATTAGGGCTGCAACCAGCAAATACTTTCTCAATTAATCTGCCGATTATTTTCACAAATGAATTATTTGGTCTATAAAATGTCTTTAAAGGCCTCGTGTTGTCTTCACGTCAACATTGGTCACTTTTTATTTCAACGTTGTTATGGCTTTTTCTGACATTTGTGTCACTTTTTCAATGTTGTGGGTGCTTTTTTTTTTTTTTTAGGTTTTTGGTGGTTTTTTCCCCCAAAGTTTTTTGATATTTTTAAATGTTAACATGTTCAGTGCTTATTTTGACAGTCAAAAAAAAAAATGAAAACGGGTCCATTTGACCCAAGGACAACGTGAGGGTTAAATGCCTTGTTTTGTCGGACAAAAACCCAAAGTTATTCAGTTTAATAAGATTCAAAATTTCAAGAAAAGAGCTGAAAATCGCCATATCAGAAAGGCTTTTTTGTCATTTTTGCACGAAAAATCCCTTTCATTAATAAATTGATTATGAAAATGGTTGGGGATCAGTTTTCTATTGATCAACTAATGGATTAGTCTCTAATCGTAGCAAGCCATACGTTATTGGACAACAATCAGCCGCCCTCTTTACCCATGGCTCAGTCACGTACTACTTTCTGCTGCTACTTGTCCGACAAAACAACACACAACACACACAGATTACTGACGAGTATCGACTGATCGGCTTAGATCAGATCAGAGAGACTCAGAGTCAAAATTGGATAGGGAGGCAAACTATCAACACAAAGCACACATACAGAATATACAAGAAATAAATATATTTGAAAATGAAAATAAATACAAAGTAAAGAGAAATAATTGTAATTAAAAAATGACAACTACTTAAATAGTATTATAAAGACGTAAGTAAAACTTCTGTTTGTGCAAGTTGCACTTAGACAAGACTTAAATACAACACTGCGCTAACACTCAGTGTTGATAAAGGTTATTGCCGTGCTTAAAGGAGACTGGTTAAAGTTATTGGCACACAGATAAGTCAATGTTTTCAAATCGCTCTCCAATAGACTCCCAATACACACTAACATAAGAGCCAGACGTGTCATATTCATCCAGTCTGGAGACGTGTCAGGGTGTGAAGGTGGGGGGGGGATGGGGTAGACAGCTTTTGGTGTACGGGCACGATCCCACTGCGATGCATCAACCAATGTGTCCCTGAGCAAGACACTTAACCCCTAGATAGATATAAGATAGATAGATAGATAGATAGGTAGGGTAGGTAGGTAGGTAGGTAGGTAGGTAGTAGTAGGTAGGTAGGTAGGTAATAGTAGGTAGGTAGGTAGGTATGTAGTTAGTAGGTAGGTAGATATATAGATGGATAGATGGATAGATGGATAGATAGATGGATAGATAGAGGGAAGATAGTATAGATAACGGATAGAAGATATATAGATGGATGGATGGATGGATAGATGGATGGATAGATGAATGGATGGATAGATAGATGGATAGACAGATAGATAGATAGAAATTGTAAGTCTCTTGGATAAAGCGTCAGCTAAATGACGTGTAAAGTAAAAGAAAATCAGCTTTGAGAGAGCTGAGGACCAGATGTTGATATTAAATTTAGCCTGCGTTTTGACATGGGATGAGAGAGAGAGAGAGAGAGAGCGAGAGAGAGAGAGAGAGAGAGAGAGAGAGGACGGAATAATCAATTATACAAAAGAAATGATTCAGCTGCACTCCCAGCCGGTAGTTTAAGGCTTTGATAGCTCGGAGCCCTGTCGCCGTGTCTGGGTGCAGTTCGTGTGGGTGAGCGTTCACTTCACGGTGCTCGGGGGGGCACTGGGTGCTCGGCAGAAGGTGTGGGTAACACGCTGTGATGACACAGGGCTAATCATCTTTGTTATGTAAGGCAACGTAAGACTGAACCCAAGATGGTTACGCACACACAAATGCAAAGTTCACTGTGGGTCCCGGGCTGTGGTAGCCATGGTGAAGTGTAAAGTTCATGTTTACCCCTTGTGTGGGTATTCAGGGTAAATTGACCCATTTCAAACTTTTACAAGAAACCTGTTTCTTTATTTTCTGATGAACATGTATTCCCGCCCGACTCAATTCAGTCCATATTCTGGATTTAACCACTGATTTTAACATGATTATAACCTTATGACAAAATAACAAATCCCCACTCCATGTTTAATAGTGTGCTAGTAGAGGACTGATGCATTCCCTGAACATATGTTATCTCAGCTGTTAAAATTGAGATAAAGACAATATTTGTTAATAGATTATGAAGTAAAATTGTAATTTCCAATTCTTCTTAAACCCCAAATAAGTCAGGGGTCAATATGAGCGAGGGACACGAGAGGGTCCCGAAGGTGAAGACACACCAGGGTTAACAGAAAAGATAAATGACATTTCTGTTGCGCGTTTAAAGCGGATTCTGCAGCAATGGGATGGGTCAAACAAACAGGACTATCACCTCCAGTCCAGGGTTCATGTCCCTTTTTAAACAATAAAAGTAACCAGCGAGATTTATTTTTGTAAAACCTTACGGAAAAACCAGGGCCCCGTCATGTTCGGCCTCCCCGTAACTTCTGATTTTAACTCACAACCACGATCTTTTCTCAACATAACCAAGTAGTTTTTGTGCGTTTTCAAGGGCAAGAAAACACGGTTTTAAAAGAAAAAAGATCAATGACATTTCTGTTGCGCGTTTACAAGCGGGATTCTGCAGCAAGAGGATGGGTCAAACTATCACAAGGAGTCCAGGGTTCATATCCTTTTAAAAAATAAAAGTAAACAGCAAGAGTAAGAACCTTACAGGAAAAAAACGGAGCCACGTCATGTTCATCGCCCCGTAAATGACGTAACGTCGATTTAACTCACAGCACGATCTTTTCTCAACATAACCCAGTAGTTTTGTGCTTTTTCAAGGGCAAGACAACTCTACCCGTATCCGCGTACTTTTGGAGGACTTGTGTCGTGCCAACTTATTCCAAAAGTCACGGCTGACTAACTTATAAACTAATTATTCTCTCCAAACAAATGTATCATCATTAACAATTAACTCACTATAGAGTGAGGAAAAAGAAGAAACGCGAAAGCCTCTCGGAATACATGTGAAATTGCATCGTAGGGCAGTAACACTCCAGCTCTTCCGAGGCTTCTAGCAACAATTATTCATGAAAGTTGACTTGTAAGGTTTCCTGCGACTGCCTCTGAGAGGTTAATAAATCAGGAGAGGCACGGGAGGAGGAGGGCCGCACCCTCCGAGCCTGGCTGAGGTGACGACTCCGTCGAGCTGATAATTGCACAGTTTAACCGGCGGGGCATGTTCTGGATAATTGGAAGCGCTCGCCTGCTAAACGGCGGCGGCTAAGCAGCGGTGTAATTCTTGCAATGTATTCTTCAAGGTGTAATCACTTTCATCTCATTTTCTGAGGTGAGCGCGGCGGCCTTGTTGTTCGCACCGAGGACGGTGTAAACACAAATGACTGCGCCTCGGGCAAACACTGGGACGACGTGGTTTATCGCCTCTGCATCAGAGTCCTGGTGGGATTATCTCGTCTGTTGGCTCCGGCTCCGATTACACGCAGCCTTTAAACCACAAATCCAGAGGTCACACTTACAGCGTGTCTCTATCCGAGGGACATACATTAAGCATGCATCGTGTTTGTACAACAGACGAGGTTAATTCAGGTCTGAAAACAACAGTACAGGATGTCTCTTCTTTAGTAAGTTATATCTAACTAATAAAAAGGTAATAAAAAGTGAGTTTATTTACATTTCTTCATGTAATGTCTTGGTCAAATGCTACAAAAATGTGGCTACAATTTCTGTTTTCTTGGTTGGTTTTTGAAGACTTTCATGTCAGACTTTTGCAATAAATTCAGACTACATATATTATCTTTGTTTAAGCATACATTATGAACTGTATCCCAAGATCTGCAGGTAACACTTTTTTTGATTTGGTGCAAAAACACAGAAACATTGACTGACTTCTGAATCCGATGTAGATTTTTAAACGTTCCTGACCCGTATATTGTCACTTTTTCTTGCGGTGTGCTGCCAGCTCTTAGATTGACATGTTCTTTTTTTGTCTGATGACAAGGCAGCTGATTGCCACATCGGTTAACTCCCCCGTTATGTCAGATTACAGCAACATGAAATGACCCCACATCTCATCTATCAATTCAGCTAGAACTTTTTTTTATGTCAACCTGCCAAAGAGAGGCTGAAACCCTACAAGAGCACATCAAACGACCCAAATGATATCAAAATCACAGAGATCTGCTTCGTTTCTAAATTGAGCCAAATGTCAAACAGCAACAACAACCAACCCTCAGACACACCTCTTCTGATCTGCAATTCTCTCACAAGATGGATGTTGAAGTGAAAGTTGAATCGATTTGACACGTGCTCCACGGCCACCGTCGACTCTACCCCCTTCAGCGGGTTGGAGTCCAGATGCTCGAGGAATCGCAGCCGCACACCCGGTAAATCTCATCTGTCACATCAGTGCCAGAGCAGATCTGTGAGAGGGGCGGCGGGCCTCTGATCCGTTCCCCCCCCCCCCCCCCCCCCCCCCCCCAGTAATCAGCGGAGCGTGTCATCACAGTAATAAAGATGGTCCACTCTCCAGATCAATTAACAAGGGGTTTCTGTTAGAACCAAACATGATCCTACTGTGAGGCAGAGAAACAGGACTGTGACTGGTCCGTAGTTTGTGTTTTTTACGACTTTTCCATCCAATCATATCATTGCGTTCATAAACATTTATCCGTACCTAACCTTAACTAGTCAGATAAGGGAAAACAGTATAAACTGATAGGAATGAACAATATATCAACGCGCTCTCACACCGAACTACACGCTCATACGACCATGTCACATGGAGGTTTTGCAGATAAAAAAACGGTAGAAAGAAAAGCATAACCATTGGGTTTTGGTAACTAATTTAACTAGTGAGATTAAAAAAGGACAAAAAGATAGCACTAGGGTTATATTACTGTTAGTGCTTAGATTATCAGAAGAGCTTTAATATCTGAAGATGTTTCGGCTTGCTACAAAACAAGTGTATAAGTCTGTCAAGTCTACTTCTTTTTAGAGAGGTTCTGATACCGGTACCTGTATCAATACTGCCTAAAACGCTGGTATTGGTAAGTACTGGAGTTCATGCACCAATCTGATACCAAGTAATAAAGCCCTAAAGAAAATCTACGTTAAAGTAATTTATTGAATCTGGTACCCTGCCCCTTGGTAGCAATCCTGGGTGCCACAAGTGTCCTCCACTCCATCAATAAATCTGAAGGAAGAGCTATTCAATTTGGGATGGTGATTGCAAAAAAGTTAATTCTACATGTATGGAAAATGGATTCTGTGCCTTCATATAGTTTGTGGCTGCGAGAACTTTCAAATACTTTGCATCTGGAAAGACTGAGATTTTATAATGAAGACAGAGGAGACAAGTTTGAGAAGATATGGGACCCGATACTGAATCATCTTAAAAATGTGAACCCTTAGACGTTAACTATTTTATAAGACCTCACTGTGATAATTTGTGTGATTTGAAAATATCTATTTGTTTAACTTTATCTCAAGATGTTTTTGTTTATAGTATCCATCATTACCACGACCGTGGAACATTATTGTAATCCTTGATGTGCTGTGTTCTTTATGTTCAGTAAATTTAGGGGGGGGGTTTTGTTTGTTTGTTTTGTCAGGTTTTTCATTTCTTGAAAATCAATAAACATATTTTCAAAAAAAAAAAAAAAAAAGTAATTTATTTATGTTCTCTTTCTGTTTTGAGGCGTTCAATGTTTTAGAGTTTAACCTGAGACAGGCCGACAACAAAGATAGAAATCATATCACATCCATACAGAGATCGTAGTATACAGCTGTTAAAATATAATAACATATATGACACACTGCTATCGGATCAGTACTCGATATGTTCAGGAATCAGGACCGGTTTCGGGAAGCAAAAAAATGGTATCGGACCATCTTTTCTTCTTTTGATCTGTTATTTCCATTCATGCCAACACAATTACTTTTCTTCATAAAATTCAACTGAATAGAAAAGTGGATAGTATACACACATTTAATCTTTACATGCATAGTCCAACCTTATTTTTATCTTATTCACAATAGTCTAATGCTTTCAAAAGGTCCACTTGCTAAACATCTAACATTTGTTTATTCCTGCATCATAGTCAAAGTTGGAAGGAGCTAATATTAAAAATGAATGGTCAAACTGAGAAAGGTTGTTGTACTGTGCATTTTATGCAAAAGGGTGAATAAATAAAGAAATGCCAAGGATCTGTTTCACAGTTTTCCGCCCACTGCTCCACCGCTGGGGTGCCCACATTACGTACAACCTTCACAGACGGATATTACTATGAAAAGCAACATGATGTGCATATATTGAAAGATTAAGACTCTTATTTTGTCACTGTGGTTATTTTCAAAAAGAAATCCATGTCATTAGAATAATCCTGGTGAAAGTGAACTCTTTAACATCTAGTGTCTCTGCCGCTCCACGTTAACCTGGCGAGCCAGATGGATTTTTAACACTAAATCATCTAAGAAGCCGTCATTGGACACGGTTTGGAAAAGGGCAGGCACTTTCTAAAAATACCTGGCAGCTGATTGCCTCAACCATCATGTTTTGAACACACCTAAACCCCCTCGTAGCGGCTTCTCACAGGACGACTGGTTCGATAGACCGGTGCCGTTTGACTTTGAAGCCTGACCAGAGGGATTTCCGTGTGATATGTGATCCCACAACTCTCGCCTGACCTCAAGATCTCAAGAATCCAGCTGCCGTGCACGGTCAGCTCCGTCGAGTAGGGGTGTTAATCACACGTTTTATCACAATACAATGTACAGATTATTTGGACAACAACAAATTTACTGTTAATAAACAGTCTGCCGCGGTCTGATTTTGAATTAATTCAATGGAGGGGCCTGCGAGCGCCATAATATTTACAAAAAGCAACTCAAATTTTTGGACAGTTTTATTACTTAGATCTTCCAGCCATTTAAATTAAAAACTAACTACTGTTTTTTAGTTAAAAGAATGCATATAAAGTGGGAATTTCAAAATAAAGGCACATGTTAAAGAGGATATACAGTGTATATCGATGAAAATGTGAAACAGGTTGATATGACCAGTATCTGATATATATATAATATGCCCAGTAGCCCGTATATTGGATAGACCCATCCAGCTCATTACTTTTAACAGGCTCCCATTTTCAGTTCCTCCCTGCCAGACCTGCAGAGACCACCAACCGTCGTCTGCAGGTCCCGACAGCACCGTACTTTAATCTGGAGGACGTTCTCTGCCTTTCATCGCCTACAGAGAGTATTTGCCGGCTTGGTGTCTGTCGTTTTAAATAAGGTAATTGTGGTTTTGATCCCAGGTCGTTAACATTTTGAGCTGCCGCTGGCTATCACAGTAATAAACCTAATTGTTCCTGCTGTGGAAATCTGGCAAAATCAAACCAATTTAATTATCTCAAGTGTTAAGTCACTGTGTGTATCTGTGTGTGTGTGTGTGTAAGTTTGTGTGTGTGAGAGAGAGAGAGTGAGAGAGAGGGAGAGAGAGAGAGGGAGAGAGAGAGAGAAGTGGGGGAAATCTGCTGATTTCAGAGAGCCAAGCCAGGTCAGTCGATTCAAGAGGGATCCAAAAACCAGTAAATTCAGAGTGCATGAGTCGGTTTTTGGGCAGCGTGTCTCTTTCCTCACCTCTGGACGAACTCCTGGACCTTTCCCATCTCAATGTTCTCGGTCACTGCTGACTTTAAAAAGACAGAGAGCTACATTAATGTCCCCAATCAGACATGACAAGCAGATGGCCCGCTGTGTATCTATTGTACCACTGAAGCTCTTACGGCTGTCAGCTCATCTTCAGTTAGCTGTGATGAAGAGGAAATATGAGCCCATTGCTAATCCTGCAGTCGTACAGCAGCTTAACGTGGATTGCCCACGTATGAGTTACTCAGGTAGTTCAGGACGGGTCGTTATGGCCATTGGTATTGACAGAAAAGGATTTATGGAGAGACAGGTATCGGAGCAGACTGTAGTCAAAGAAAAGAGGAGAGAACAGGAAGGGGGAGGGCTAGGACTGCTCCGTCTATTACAGCATCTGGAAACTCAAACACCATCCAGCTATCGGGAAAATAAGTGCATTTAAGATAAGATAATACTTTATTCATCCCACAGCGGGGAAATTCCTTAGTTACAGTAGCATTCTCAACAAAAACAGCAAAAAAACAAACAATCAAGTAAACACAAGAAAGACAGGCGAACACTAGACAATGTGCAGAAGGTAGACTGGAGTAAAGTGACGTCTAATAAAGGTTTTGTAAACCTTTATTAGACGTCACTTTACAATGATCTTAAAAGATGACATATGTAGCTGACATATAAGAAGAAATGGCCGTTTTGGGAGGGGGGGCGCTTAGCCTTTTCAAACTGGCAACATTAAACATGCAATTACTTACAAACCAACTTAAAGTCCAGGTTTATAATACGTGGAATTAAATTTAGGAAGAGCACAGTCTCCTTTGCATTTGTGTTAAAAGGTTATTTTTGAAAAGGTGAACGCTGCTGAAGGAAAGTGCTGAAATCTTTCTGCTTTTATCTTTGATAAATATCTTAAGTCTTAAAGTCTTCAGCTGTCCTGTCATTAAAAGGCCAAAATGCCCAAAAAATTAGCTTTTAAAAAAAGAAATAAAATTAGCTTAAAGTGAATAGAGACAGCGAGAAAACTGATATAATCGCATAGAAAAGAAGCACTTAGAGTACTTATGTTACTTAAAACATGTCCAAATGCTCTTTGGCTTGCCTGTTTGTTCTAATGAAACAGGTGTGTGTTTCCTTCATGGCTCAATGCTTCTCATTCAGGGTTGTATAACTATATATAATGTTTAAATAAATACTACATAGCTTCCTTCATTACAAATGGCTCAACAACACACACACGTTAAAGCTCCCCAACGTCGAAGTGAATGGAAACGTACTCAACATAACTTTGACTCTGCATGTGAATCCACTGAAAATCCGCTCAACGCTGCTGTGACTGGGCCCTTAGGTTATCTTTTTAATTAGTAATAATTACATTCAGTATTTAATTTTGCCTCCACATGGATAAAGTCTGACATTCTGACATCAATTTAGAGAAAACTGGCTGGCTTTATTAAAACCAAAGATCAAAATGTATTATTGGTCTTAAAATCAATTTACTCTCTAAATATTTCAGAAAGTAGTCAATCTTCTTAATATTGTTAAAACTAAAAACACACCACAAATTGGAAGTAACGACGGAAACATTAGGTTAAGAGTTTGCAGTATGAGCTCGGCAGAGAGAGAGAGAGAGAGAGAGAGAGAGAGAGAGAGAGAGAGAGATATAGACCAGAGGAATGGAGAGAGAAGGAGTTGAACGTGAACAGAAGAAGAAGAAAGGAGAGAGAGAGAGAGAGAGAGACAGAGAGATGAATAGAACAGAGGAATGGAGAGAGAAGGAGTTAAACGTGAACAGAAGAAGAAGGAGAGAGAGAGAGAGAGAGAGAGAGAGATATAGACCAGAGGAATGGAGAGAGAAGGAGGTAGACATGCAGCAGAAGAAGAAGAAAGGAGAGAGAGAGAGAGAGAGAGAGAGAGAGAGAGAGAGAGAGAGAGAGAAGATATACCCAGAGGAATGGAGAGAAGGCGGTAGACATGCAGCAAAGAAGAAGAAGAAAGGGGGAGAGAGAGAAGAGAGAGACACAGAGAGATGATAGACCAGAGAATGGAGAGAGAAAGAGTTAACGCGAGCAGAAGAAGAAGAAAGGAGAAGAAGAGAGAGAGAGAGAGAGAGAGAGAGAGAGAGAGAGAGGGGTAGGTGGAACAACGTTCAGTTAAAACAGAAAGGGAGGACAGAGAGACCTTTTCCT
>NW_022605400.1:0-17316 GCF_008692095.1 Etheostoma spectabile
CACACACACACACACACACACACACAACACACACACACATACAGACCCCCCTTCCCCCCCCCCACACACACACAGACACACACACACACCACACACACACCACACACACTCACAGATTTACACACCACTCCCACACACACACCATACACAGACCCCCCATTAATATATATATTATATATATATATATTATATATATATATATATATATATATATATATATATATTCTTAAACACACAGATCACAGTGTGAGAGATCTTCACTTTTAAAAAACTCAAACCGATGTCCTTTCATGTTTTTGGATGGCAATGTGTTATTAATCCTTTTAAAGTTGCCAAAACTCAATGTTTATATTATAGATATATACACACACAGACAGACAGACACACACAGCAACAGACACACACACACACTCAAAGACACACACACACAAACACAGAAACAGACACACACACAGACAGACAGACAGACAGACACACACACACTGGTATACAACGTCTTTACCAACAACCCCATCATCTACCAGTACACCTCTGGCTCCATAAACCCTGAAACTCTTGCTTGACGAAGGCTTTAAGCTTTCATAACTTGGATGTGATCAAGTTGCCAAAGTGCAAATGTATATTTGCTATTTCCAAAACAATGATCAAGGTATTTCAAGCATGGGAACTCAAAGTTTAAGCATGTATTAGATGCATTAGATCATTAACAACTTAAATGTGTGCGTCTAGAATACCAATATCCCTACAATTTCACCTGGAGCTCTGATGGGGAATCTACTCTGGATCCAAGTCACCAGTCCGATGACGCATCTATTTTACAACGAGTTCGGGATCCTGAATCCCGTTCTGGACCTTTTCTCAAGTACCCAGGAACAGGTGGTGTTAACTCTCCCAACAATCTTTATTTGACAAAGCTCTCCTGTGTCCAGAATTTAAACTTCACATTCACCCCTCCTTGACAAACTGTTTGTGTCTTCTGCCACCGGGGGGACTGGTGCTGGACCTTTCCCCACGGCGTTGTCTCTCCAGGCTTTGACTGGCCTTCTCTCCTGCACCCCCAAAGCATGGAGGCAAGGCAATTATCCTCTCAAAAAGCTTCCGGCAACAGTTGGTGGTAAGTCTACAAACAATCTTTATTCAGTGTGTGATGTGCTGCAACAGCAGCAATCGGCGCAATGGCTATTGTTGCCCATACTTATTATTCCGCCTGTTTTTTGTCCCGCTACTAGTCCCGGAGCGTTGGCAACACGCGCACACAAAATGCATCAAAACGTGTGTAATGATCGGGAATGGTGGGCTATGACTTTTCAACAAGATTTGCCGCGCGGTTTTCACGAAATCGGAAATAAACGGTGAAAGATTTCTCATAGACTTTAATGGGAAATGTTCAGGAAATTGCTCAACATTACTCCAAACCCCCCCTCTTTGGGACCGTGCTGCATCGCCATACTTTAACGTAGAAACCTGATTAAAAGTTTAAACCGAAGACAAGACTTTGGTGTTTATTGGGCTGAATGGGCGTTCAGATATCAAGCACGGTTTCTCCAGAATCCCAGTTTACGTATCGTCCCGTTTTCAGACCGGCTCAGATTTTCCAATGTGTGTGTATGTGGTGGATGGTGAGAGCTAGAGATGAGCACATGGGGGGGGGGCTAAGGTAAGATTCTCTGACATTTTTTCAAACAAAGGTCTCTTTCTCCTCCAATTTTCAATCTTCAGACATCATTATCGATCAAAATTTAGGAAAGCTTATGCCGGTCGCAGACATGTAACTATGGAGTCTATCACATGTAAACTTGGGGAGCTTTTCGCACAAACTGCCGATAGAAAAATTTGGCAAGCTCTAGTGCTACTCAGTTCCACTTCTTGTCTACGCTGACTTATAAAGCTTAACATGAGTAGTTCAGAAGCTTGAATTTTTACTTTACACTCGGCCCCCGCTGCAAAAATGTTGTCTTGTCTTCGGTTTCAGGTCAACAAAGCAAACACCCAGGTGGCTGGCCTGGACAGCATCCTCATGGTGGTGGTCAGGGACCTTTCAAACCTGGAAACCCCCACACCGATCGCAGAGTCTATTATCCTACAACAAATCTTCCTGTAAAAGGTGATGGTTGGTCTACAAACAATCTGTTTGCTTTGCAGTCCTGTGTACAGCCCAGAGTGAAGTTGGCTCATTATTTAAAGACTCAGCATTTGCCTTCAAGGCATTGAGACAATCGTATTCCACAACGTTCTGATTCCCAATCTCTACTGCTACTCAGTTCCACTTCTTTACTTGTCTACACTGACTTATAGAGCTTAGCATGAGTAGTTTACAAGCTTGAACTTTTACTTTACACCCACCCCTCCTAAACAAGTATTATCTTGTCTTCGGTTTCAGGTCAACAAAACAATAACCCAGGTGTCGCTGCCTTGCTTGACCCTGATCTTTTTGATGATGGTCCTCGATTGGAAAATCTTGGAACCCCCACCTCTGGTGGCCAAGGTAATAATCCTGTCAAAACACTTCCTGGAATAGATGGTGGTAAATCTCTCACAATTTCATTTTCTAAACTGTGCATAGTGAAAGCAAAAGATGTCTTACTATGCAAAGACTCAGCAACTGCATTTAAGTCATGAAGATAATTTTATTCCAGATTTCTGATTAGCAAGCTCTACTGCTACTCAGTTCAACTTCTTTACTTGTCTACACTGACTTATAAAGCTTAACATGATTACTTTACAAGCTTGAATTTTTACTTTACACCCGACCCCTCCTGCACCAATGTTATCTTGTCTTCGGTTTCGTGTCCAGAAAGCGGTAACCCAGTTGACACTGGCCCACTTGACCCTGATCTTTTTGATGATGGTCCTCGATTTGGCTATCCTGGAGTCCGCACCTCTGTCAAAACGCCTCCTGTAAAAGTTGGTGGTAAGTCTACCCCAATTTTATTTTCAAAATACTGTATAGTCAAAGTAAAAGATTTACTATGCAAAGACTCAGCAACTGCCTTTAAGTCATGAAGATAATTTTATTCCAGATTTCTGATTACCAAGTTCTAATGCTCCTCAGTTCCACTTCTTTACTTGTCTACACTGACTTATAAAGCTTAGCATGATTACTTTAAAGGCTTGAATTTTTACACTCTTTGGTAAGTCTACCAAAATTTTATTTTCTAAACTTTGTATAGTCAAACAAAAGATGTCTTTTTGCTTTTTACTTTACACTCGACCCCTCCTGCACCAATGTTATCTTGTCTTTGGTTTCAGGTCAACAAAACAGTAACCCAGGTGCCACTGGCTGGCCTGGACATCAGCATCATGGTGGTGGTCAGGGACCTGCCAGACCTGGAAACCCCCCCGCTGGTGGACAATTCAATTATCCTGTAAACAGACCTCCTGTAAAAAAGGATGGTAAGTCTCCAAACAATCTTTATAAGCTTTGCTGTCCTGTGTACAGCCCAGAGTGAAGTTGTCTCACTATCCAAAGACTCAGCATTTGTCTTCAAGGAATTCAGATTCAAATTGGGAAAGAAACTTCCAACTGATCCGTTTTACTTCTTCTAAGTGTGAATATGAGAAAACTTGTGGTGTGGATGGTGATGTCTGATGAACTGGGGTGACGAGAAAGATTATAGACAGATGAAGTTGGTGCAAATTCGGAGCACCTCAAAAGCTGAAAAAGCTTTGAATGGAATGCGCATGGGTGATGAAATTGTGGATGGACAATATCGGTGCCATTTCCCTCTCTGGACGTCATGTCCAGAGAGGGAAATGGCACCGATATGTGGCTTGATGTGCCTTAAAGCAATTCCAGACATTTAAGCAGGCTGAGAGAGAGCTGGGGCAAGACTGTTAATGATGGCGTCTTGTGAGGCCTAAGAAAGGATTCTCAGCTGGTGTGTTAGTGTGAGTGTCTGAATTTCTTTATTTAAGATGTCTAATACTGCTGTGTTGTTGAATGAGTATGGACTTTTTGACCATTCGTGCCCCTTAAAGAATGGCAGCCACAACAACGGGGTATAGTTTATGGAGCGCTGACGAAGGAGACCCTGACCATCACAGAATCAGAGAGCAGAGCAGAAGCAAACCCTCTCCCCCCGTAGTATCCAGCAAACCCACGGAGGGCGCTGCATCGGTGTACAGCTGAATGTCAAAGTCATTATAGAAAAAGGAAATGCCGTTTCAAGAAGCCAGGAAAAGCTGCCACAAGCACATATGCACGCCCCGTCCAAGACAACACTAACATGGAGAGAGGGGATGGCAGCAGCTTTAAACAAAAGGTTAGACAAGAAAGAATTTGCTTACAGAATTATGCAAATGGGAGAATTGAGACGACTAAGGAGCACGAATAACAGGCGCTTGGTTTCATCTGACGGCAAGAGAAAAGTTTGACAAGAGCCGAATGATGTGCTGCACTTTCTCCGAGGGCAGCGACTTCTGGAATTACAATGAATCGGGTTAATGCCCGAGAAGTCAACGGAGGTGCTTGGCCAGAGGTTTGCTCATTGCAGAGAAGGATGGCAAGATTGTGGAAAGCATTAATAAGACCCTAAGTGAGGAGGTGAGGATGGAGGAGTGACAAGAAAACCGTCAAAGAGGTGGAGTACACAAGGAAGTCCAGGATTATTAAGTAAGATCTAGCACAGGGCTTTGGACAGAGAGTCCGGGGAGACCGGAGAAGGCCAATGCACAGACAAAGCTAACACAAGTTAGTTGCTAACACAAGGAGCAAAAATATTTGGGTGTTGGGGAAGCGAGGGGGTGGGGAGGGGGGGGGGGGAGGGGTGAATGGAGGTAAGGACAGACCAGTTGGAAAGAAGAAGGCTGAGGATCGTCAAGCGCAACTTTAGGTAGGTCCCTAGGGTCTTGTGAAGCCTGCGAACACGGGGATAACATGACAGACATGGAGGGAGTAGGCACATGAGGAAATATAACCTAACCCCCACCAGTGGGAGCTGGTGATGCGTGCTCTGGCTGTCAAGGCCCTGTGACAACAGGCGTGACGCCACCGGCCGTGGCCGACACTGGAGGGGAAACCCGGAAGTGCTGAAGCCTGGTGGTCGTTGCGCTGGGGTAGCGATGGAGGATGACAAAGCGGGCTGAGTGACCGGAGCAGCTGAGTGTAGGCTAAAAGAAAGGTAGAGGAAGGATGAAGTTGGGAAGAAGAAGGCTCATGATTGACAAGCAGTATGTGGGGGAAGCCTGTGAACACAAGGAGGAAAAGGCAGAGATCGCCTGAGACATGACAGACAGGTGGGTGACGACTTCATAGCATCAAAACAGCGCCATAGGAGCTCTGCATAGAGAGGAGAGGCCTACCCCCTTCTGGGAATGGCTAAAGGAAGGGTAGAGGAAGGGATGAAGGGATGTAATTGCGCGGATTTGGTGAAGCCTGCGAACACAGGGATGAACAGAAGGCAGAGATCTCCTGAGACATGACAGACACAGAGGGAGCAGGCACATCGGGAAATACAACCTGACCCCCGCCAGGGGAGCTAGTGATGCATGCTGTGGCTGGCGAGGCCTTGTGACGTCATGCGTAATGGCGCTGGCCAAGATCGACGCTGGCGGGGAACCCTGAAGTGCCGGAGGCTCGGTGGTTATTGCCTCCAGGGTAGCAACGGAGGCTAGGTAGAGCCGGAACAATGCAGTTCCAGTGTTGTTGATCTACCGTTGATGGAGGACCACGGTCCGGCCTCTGGTGTCGGGTGCCATCCGTGGAAGTAGAGACGGCCGCGCCATGGTAGAGGGCAACCAGTGCCATGTAGAGTAGCAGGCGCCTCCACAGGAGGAAGGCTGATGACAAGTAGAGGTAAACACCGACCCCCGCAACCTTGATTTCCCGACCTTGCAGACGGAGGGAAAGAAGCCTGAGAGCCCTGGCAGTTGGGGAATGTTCGGCAGAAGAGCGGAGATCCGGGCAAAGCCGACCGCAATCGGCGCCGTTGAGACACACGACGGGGGTCCAACTGCTGCGCGTGACTGAAACAGGCTCTGTTTCGAAGAGCTCATCGTACAAATCGTTGTCGACATCTGGTGAGCTTAGCTATAGCTCCGGATCCATGACCGAGAGCGTGGAACTCTGACCCTCTTGCGTTAAGCAATCAGAGACACGAGCCTGGCTGCAGAGCACGGTATATGTAGGTTTGACTAGTGATTAAAGGTGTGGTTTAGGCGTGGCCCTGCTTCCGAACCTAAGTTAACAAATTAACTTCATCATTCGTATTCCGCAAAGTTGGATTGGCAGGCCTTATTACCTATTCAGTTCCACCTCTTAACTTGTCTACACTGACTTTTAAAGCTTAAAAGGGTGAGTTCAGAAGCTTGAATTTTTACTTAACCCTCGACCCCTCCTGCACAAAGTCTACAATCTTTAAAGGCATTGCTGTCCTGTGTACAGCCCAGAGGGACGTTGTGAAGTTGTCTCACTATCCAAAGACTCAGCATTTGCCTTCAAGGCATTGAGAATATTGTATCTCGCAAAGTTCTTATTGGCAAGCTCAGTTACTGCTCAGTTCCACTTCTTGTCTACACTGACTCAGAAAGCTGGATTTATCAGTTCAGAAGCTTGAATTTTTACTCCACACTCGACCCCTCCTGCACAAATGTTGTCTTTTCTTTGGCTTGAGGTCAACAAAGCTCTAACACAGGCATTGTTCCTCCAGGCTTTCACTTTTCTGGTTCCTCCAAGTCTCGGAAAAGAGGCTCTCATCATGCCAAAAAGTATCATGCATCACGTGGTGGTAAGTCTACAATCTTTAAAGGCATTGCTGTCCTGTGTACAGCCCAGAGGGACGTTGTGAAGTTGTCTCACTATCCAAAGACTCAGCATTTGCCTTCGAGGCATTGAGAATATCGTATTTTGCAAAGTTCTTATTGGCAAGCTCAGTTACTGCTCAGTTCCACTTCTTGTCTACACTGACTTAGAAAGCTGGATTAGTCAGTTTAGAAGCTTGAATTTTTACTCCACACTCGACCCCTCCTGCACAAATGTTGTCTTTTCTTTGGCTTGAGGTCAACAAAGCTCTAACACAGGCATTGTTCCTCCAGGCTTTCACTTTTCTGGTTCCTCCAAGTCTCGGAAAAGAGGCTCTCATCATGCCAAAAAGTATCATGCATCACGTGGTGGTAAGTCTACAATCTTTAAAGGCATTGCTGTCCTGTGTACAGCCCAGAGGGACGTTGTGAAGTTGTCTCACTATCCAAAGACTCAGCATTTGCATTCAAGGCATTCAGAATATTGTATCTCGCAAAGTTCTTATTGGCAAGCTCAGTTACTGCTCAGTTCCACTTCTTGTCTACCCTGACTCAGAAAGCTTGATTAAATAGTTCAGAAGCTTGAAATTGTACTCCACACTTGACCCCTCCTGCACAAATGTTGTCTTTTCTTTGGCTTGAGGTCAACAAAGCTCTAACACAGGCATTGTTCCTCCAGGCTTTTACTTTTCTGGTTCCTCCAAGTCTGGGGAAAGAGGCTCTCGTCATGGCAAAAAGTATCATGCATCACGTGGTGGTAAGTCTACAATCTTTAAAGGCATTGCTGTCCTGTGTACAGCCCAGAGGGACGTTGTGAAGTTGTCTCACTATCCAAAGACTCAGCATTTGCCTTCGAGGCATTGAGAATATTGTATCTCGCAAAGTTCTTATTGGCAAGCTCAGTTACTGCTCAGTTCCACTTCTTGTCTACACTGACTTAGAAAGCTGGATTAGTCAGTTTAGAAGCTTGAATTTTTACTCCACACTCAACCCCTCCTGCACAAATGTTGTCTTTTCTTTGGCTTGAGGTCAACAAAGCTCTAACACAGGCATTGTTCCTCCAGGCTTTCACTTTTCTGGCACCTCCAAGTCTGGGGAAAGAGGCTCTCGTCATGGCAAAAAGTATCATGCATCACGTGGTGGTAAGTCTACAATCTTTAAAGGCATTGCTGTCCTGTGTACAGCCCGTCACCTCCAAGACGCGAGACATTGTATTCCGCAAAGTTCTTATTGGCAAGCTCAGGTACTGCTCAGTTCCACTTTTGTCTACACTGACTAATAAAGTGGAATGAGTAGTTCAGAATCTAGAGATTTTACTTTACACTCATGCCTACTGCACAAATGTTATCTCGTCTTTTATTTTCAGGTCACCACAGCAACCCAGGTGGCAACGGCTGGCCTGGACAGCATCCTCATGGTGGTGGTCCTGGACCTGCCAAACCTGGAACCCCCACCTCTGGTGGCCAAGTCAATTATCCTCCTGGACCTGGTGGTGGTAAGTCTCTCCCAGTTTTATTTTCAAAACTCTCCTGTGTATAGTCAAAGCAAAAGATTTCTTACTATATGAAGACTCAGCAACTGCATTTAAGAGAATTTTATTCCAGATTTCTGATTAGCAAGCTCTACTGCTACTTGGTTCTACTCTTGTCTACACTGACTTATAAAGCACAGCATGAGTAGTTCAGAAGCTTGAATTTTTACTTTACACTCAACCTCTCCTGCACAAATGTTATCTTGTCTTCGTTTCAGTTCAGCAAAGCAGTACCCAGGTGCCACGGTTTGGGATGCAATTATCCTTTTGATGATGGTCCTGGACCTGCCAAACCTGGAACCCCCCCATCTGGTGGCCAAGTCAATTATCCTGTCAAAAGACCTCCTGTAAAAGTTGGTGGTAAGTCTCACAGTTTTATTTCAAAACTCTCCTGTGTATAGTCAAAGCAAATATGTCTTACTATATAAAGACTCAGCAACTGCATTTAAGAGAATTTTATTCCAGATTGTCTGATTAGCAATCTCTACTGCTACTCTGTTCTGCTTCTTTCTTGTCTACACTGACTTATAAAGCTTAGCATGAGTAGTTCAGAAGCTTGAATTATTACTTTACACTCAACCCCCTACTGCAAAAATGTTATCTTGTCTTTGGGTTCAGGTCAACAAAGCAATAACCCAGGTGCCACTGGCTGGTTTGGACCAATATCCTCAAGTTGGTGTCCTGGACCTGCCAAACCTGGAACCCCCACCTCTGTGGCCCATTCAATTATCCTCTCAAAACGCCTCCTGTAAAAGTTGGTGGTAAGTCCACCACAATTTTATTTTCTAACTGTGTATAGTCAAAGCAAAAGATGTCTTACTATGCAAAGACTCAGCAACTGCCTTTAAGTCATTAAGATAATTTTATTCCAGATTGTCTGTTTAGCAAGCTCTACTGCTACTCAGTTCCACTTCTTTACTTGTCTACACTGACTTATAGAGCTTAGCAGGATTACTTGAGAAGCTTGAATTTTTACTTTACACTCAACCCCTCCTGCAAAAATGTTATCTTGTCTTCGGTTCAGGTCAACAAAGCATAACCCAGGTGCCACTGGATGGCTTGACCAATATCCTCAAGTGGATGGTCCTGGACTGCCGATCCGCCTCCTGGACCTGGTGATGGTAAGTCTCCAAACAATCTTTATGAGCTTTGCAGTCCTGTGTACAGCCCAGAGGGAAGTTGTCTCACTATCCAAAGACTAATCATTTGCCTTCAAAACATTGAGACAATCGTATTGCACATTTGTATTTGCTACTCAGTTCCACTTCTTTACTTGTCCACACAAACACCTTGAGCTCAGCAAGTTTGTAGGTGAAATATTTTCCCATTCTTGATGTACGACTTTAGTTGCTCAACAGTTCGGGGTCTCCGTTGTCATATTTTGTGCTTCATATAATGCACCAAAGATTTTCAATGGGAGACAGGTCTGGACTGCAAGCAGGTCATTCTGCTACTCGCAGTCTTTTCCCATGAAGCCACGCTGTTGTTACATGTACAGAATGTGGCTTGGCATTGTCTTGCTGAAATGAGCAGGGACGTCCCTGAAAAAGACGTTGGTTGGATGGCAGCATATGTTGCTCCAGAACCTGCATGTACCTTTTGGTATTAATGGTGCCTTTCCAGCCGTGCCAGGTACCCATGCCACGGGCACTAACATACCCCCATACTGTCACGGATGGTTGCTTTTTAACTCAGTGCTGGTAACAATCTAGATTTTCCTTTTCCCCATGGCCCGGAGGACATGATGTCCATGATTCCAAAAGCGATTTCATGCGTGGACTCGCCAGACCACAGCCCACTTTTCCACTTTGCACCAGTCCCTCTCATATGTGCTCGGGCTAAGAGAAGCCGGCGGTGTTTCTGGGTGTTGTTGATAGATGGCTTTGTATGGTAGAGTTTTAACTTGCATTTGAAGATGGATGATGACCGGTGTTAACTGACAATGGTTTTTCTAAGTGTTCTGAGCCCACGGGGTAATATCCACCAACCAGTTCCGCCTGATGGATCGAAGGGGGGAAACACCAAGTTGTGTACCGCAAGGATGGAAGCTTTTGACCTCAATTGAAGAGGTAATAGAGCGTTGGAAGGAGCACTTTGAGGAACTCCTAAATCCAGCTGACACGTCCTCTGTGGTAGAGGCAGAGCTGGAGGATGATGGGGGGTTGTCGTCAATTTCCCGGTGGAGGTTGCTGAGGTAGTCAAACAACTCCGGGGATTGATGAGATCAGTCCAGAAATGCTGAAAGCTCTGGGTGTGGAGGGGCTGTCTTGGTTGACACGCCTCTTAAACATTGCGTGGAAGTCTGGGGACAGTGCCTAAGGAGTGGCTGACCAGGGTGGTGGTTCCCCTCTCCAAATAGGTGGACCAGAGGGTGTGTGCCATTACAGGGGTATCACACTTCTCAGCCTCCCTGGTAAAGTCTACTCCAAGGTGCTGGAAAGGAGGGTTTGGCCGATAGTCGAACCTCGGATTGAAGAGGAACATGCGAATTCCGTCCTGGCCGTGGAACAATGGATCAGATCTTTACTCTCAAGGATCTTGGAGGGCCTGGGAGTATGCCCAACCAGTCTACATGTGTTTTGTGGATCTGGAGAAGGCGTATGACCGGTCCCCCGGAGATACTGTGGGAGGTGCTGCGGGAGTATGGGTGAGGGGGTTCCTTCTCAGGGCCATCCAATCTCTGTATGACCAAAGCGAGAGCTGTGTCCGGGTTCTCGGCAGCAAGTCGGACTCGTTCCAGGTGAGGGTTGGCCTCCGCCAGGGCTGCGCTTTGTCCCAATCCTGTTTATAATATTTATGGACAGGATATCGAGGCGTAGTCGGGGCGGGGAGGGGGTTGCAGTTCGGTGGGCTCAAGATCTCATCGCTGCTTTTTGCGGATGATGTGGTCCTGATGGCGTCATCGGTCTGTGGCCTTCAGCACTCACTGGATCGGTTGCAGCCGAGTGTGAAGCGGCTGGGATGAGGATCAGCACCTCTAAATCTGAGGCCATGGTTCTCAGCAGGAACCGATGGGTGCTTTCTTCGGGTAGGGAGTGAGTCCTTACCCCAAGTGAAGGAGTTTAAGTACCTTGGGGTCTTGTTCGCGAGTGAGGGGACCATGGAGCGTGAGATTGGTCGGAGAATCGGAGCAGCTGGTGCGGTATTACATTCCGTTTATCGCACCGTTGTGACGAAAAGAGAGCTGAGCCAGAAGGCAAAGCTCTCGATCTACCAATCCGTTTTGTTCCTACCCTCACCTATGGTCATGAAGGCTGGGGTCATGACCGAAAGAACCAGATCCAGGGTACTAGCGGCCGAAATGGGTTTTCATAAGGAGGGTGGCTCGGGTAGAGATTGGGTGATAAGCTCATCATCCGAGAGGAGCTCGGAGTAGAGCCGCTGCTCTTTCACGTCAAAAGGAGCCAGTTGAGGTTGTTCAGGCATCTGGTAAGGATGCCTCCTTGGCGCCTCCCTAGGGAGGTGGTCCAGGGACGTCACTGGGAAGTGGCCTCGGGAAGACCCAGGACGAGGTGGAGAGATAATATCTCCAACCTGGCCTGGGAACCCTCGGAATCTCCAGTCAGAGCTGGTTAATGTGGTTCGGAAAAGGGGAGTTGGGGTCCCTTATTGGAGCTGCTACCCCCAACCCGATAACGGATAAGCGGAGAAGATGGATGGACTCAACCCCTACTGCACAAATGTTATCTTGTCTTTGGTTTCAGATCAAGAAAGTGGTAACACAGGTGTCACTGGCTGGCTTGAAAATTTTCCTCAAGGTGGTGATCCTGAACCTGCACTCCTGGAAACCCAACTCTGGTGGCCCCAACAATCCTGTCAAAATGCCTCCTGTAAAAGTTGGTGGTAAGTCCACCACAATTTTATTTCTAAACTGTGTATAGTCAAATCAAAAGATGTCTTACTATGCAAAGACTCAGCAACTACCTTTAAGTCATGAAGATAATTTATTCCAGATTTCTGATTACCAATCTCTACTACTACTCAGTTTCCACTTCTTTACTTGTCCACACTAACACCTTAAGCTCAGCAAGATAAGTTAGGGCAGTGGCATGTTACTACTGTGTTACATCACTTTCCTTTTGACACCACCCAGTAAGCATTTGGAACGGAGGACACTATTTGGTGGTGGACTCAACCCCTACTGCACCAATGTTGTCTTGTCTTCGGTTTCAGGTCAACAAAACAATAACCCAGGTGGCTGGCCTGGACAGCATCCTCAAGTCGGTGGTTCTGGACCTGCCAAACCTGGAAACCCCCAAGCTGGTGGACAATTCAATTATCCTCCCAAAGGGCCTCCTGTAAAAGTTGGTGGTAAGTCCACCCCAATTTTATTTTCAAAACTGTGTATAGTCAAAGTAAAAGATGTCTTACTATGCAAAGACTCAGCAACTACCTTTAAGTCATTAAGATAATTTTATTCCAGATTTCTGATTAGCAAGCTCTACTGCTACTCTGTTCTACTTCTTTACTTGTCTACGCTGACTTATAAAGCTTAGCATAGTAGTTCAGAAGCTTGAATTTTACTTTACACTCAACCCCACTGCACCAATGTTATCTTGTCTTCTGTTTCAGGTCAACAAAACAATACCCAGGTGGCTGGCTGGACAGCCCCCTCATGGTGATGGTCCGGGACCTGCCAAACCTGGAAACCCCCAAACTGGCGGACAATTCAATTATCCTCCCAAAGTGCCTCCTGTAAAGGTTGGTGGTAAGTCCACCGCAATTTATTTTCTAACTGTGTATAGTCAAGTAAAAGATGTCTTACTATGCAAAGACTCAGCAACTACCTTTAAGTCATTAGTATATTTTATTCCGATTTCTGATTAGCAAGCTCTACTGCTACTCAGTTCCACTTCTTTACTTGTCTACACTGACTTATAAAGCTTAGCATGATAGTTCAAAGCTTGAATTTTTACTTTACACTCAACCCCACTGCACCAATGTTATCTTGTCTTCTGTTTCAGGTCAACAAAACAATAACCCAGGTGGCTGGCCTGGACAGCCCCCTCATGGTGATGGTCCGGGACCTGCCAAACCTGGAAACCCCCAAACTGGTGGACAATTCAATTATCCTCCCAAAGTGCCTCCTGTAAAGGTTGGTGGTAAGTCACCCCAATTTTATTTTCTAAACTGTGTATAGTCAAAGTAAAAGATGTCATATTATGAAAGGAAACGAGCAACTACCTTTAAGTCATGAAGATAATTTTATTCCAGATTGTCTGATTAGCAGTTTCTAATGCTCCTCAGTTCCACTTCTTTACTTGTCTACACTGACTTATAAAGCTTAGCATGATTAGTTCAGAAGCTTACATTTTACTTACACTCAACCCCTACTGCAAAAATGTTATCTTGTCTTCGGTTTCAGGTCAACAAAACAATAACCCAGGTGGCTGGCCTGGACAGCCCCCTCATGGTGGTGGTCAGGGACCTTTCAAACCTGGAAACCCCCAAACTGGTGGACAATTCAATTATCCTCCCAAAGTGCCTCCTGTAAAGGTTGGTGGTAAGTCCACCCCAATTTTATTTTCTAAACTGTGTATAGTCAAAGTAAAAGATGTCTTACTATGCAAAGACTCAGCAACTACCTTTAAGTCATTAAAATAATTTAATTCTACATTTCTGATTACCAAGCTCTACTGCTACTCAGTTCCACTTCTTTACTTGTCTACGCTGACTTATAAAGCTTAGCATGATAACATTCAAAGCTAGAATTTTTACTTTACAGTCGAAAACCTCCTGCACCAATGTTATCTTGTCTTTGGTTTCAGGTCAACAAAACAGTAACCCAGGTGTCGCTGTCTGGCCTGGACAGCATCCTCATGGTGGTGGTCCAGGACCTGCCAAACCTGGAAACCCCAACTGGTGGACAATTCAATTATCCTCCCAAAGTGCCTCCTGTAAAAGTTGGTGGTAAGTCCCCCCAATTTTATTTTCTAAACTGTGTATGGTCAAAAGCAAAAGATGTCTTACTATGCAAAGACTCAGCAACTACCTTTAAGTCATGAAGATAATTTATTCCAGATTTCTGATTACCAAGTTCTACCAAGTTCTGATTACCAAGTTCTACCAAGTTCTGATTACCAATCTACCAAGTTCTGATTACCAAGTTGCTAGCAAGCAGTCATTCTACCACCCGCAGTCTTTTCCCATGAAGCCACGCTGTTGTTACGTGTACAGAATGTGGCTTGGCATTGTCTTGCTGAAATGAGCAGGGACGTCCCTGAAAAAGACTTGGTTGGATGGCAGCATATGGTTGCTCCAGAACCTGCATGTACCTTTTGGTATTAATGGTGCCTTCCCAGCCGTGCCAGGCAGGGCCGGCCTGTGGCTTAGGCTATAGGCAATGCTAAGGGCGCAAACCACCAGGGGCGCCCGGCTGTGCTGTACCTGTAACGTAGGTTGACCAGACGTCCCGGTTTCCGGGGACAGTCCCTTATTTTGGCTACCTGTCCCCGGCTGGATCTGTCCCCGGAAATGTCCCCGGTTTTCACTGTGACTGAAGACCCGAAATTGGAATGAAAGAAAAAACGTAGCCGATAATCGCACACCCCACAGTCTCCAGACGCCAGAGCCCGCGTGCTCAGAGATGTTTTAGAACCCGTGTTTTACGATGCTAAAAGCACTGATTATTTACATGGAGTCTGGTGCGTTTAGCGAACGCAATTTCGCGGACTTTTATGTTTTAAAAAGGATCTTAATCTTTAACAGAAGGTCGACCTCCTTAAAATCCTTTCCAATGTTGTCAGACACTTAGAATATTAATCTGAGTCTGTTAGCAGCCAAACAAGCACTTTTATGAACGTAACTACAAGCTGGACAATTATCCTATTAACTTAACTAGCGATCTCGTTTAATACTGCATCAATGTCAAAGGAATATGTCCCTCAGTAGTTTTTTATTGTATCTGATTCTCACGAGCTGTTCCAGAAACAAGCCTTGGAGCAGTAAAGCAAAAGCGTCAGTAGTTCAGTAAACATTACCACTTTGAAATATTGAGACTTTCTATCTTGAAATATTAAGACTTTCTATCTTGAAATATTAAGACTATAAGGACTTTCTATCTTGAAATATTAGGACTTTCTATCTTAAAATATTAGGACTATTAGGACTTTATATTTTGAAATATTAAGACTTTCTATCTTTGAATATTATGACTTTTTATCTTGAAATATAAGGACTTTCTAGCTTGAAATATTAGGACTTTTTATCTTGAAATATTAGGACTTTCTATCTTGAGGTGGAGTGGAGTGGAGTAGGAACTAGCAGCAGGGGGGGGTCTAGGATGATACCTTGGGGGGGGGGGGGGCTCAGCCCCTAATGAGAACAGTCTAGGTCTAGTGTCCCCGTTTTAAGTTTTACAAAAATAAAAACATTACTTGTTTTGGAGGTAAATATGCTTCTGAGCTGAAAATGTCCCCGGATTTTGTCTGAGAAATCTGGTCACCTTACTATAACGTCACCTTAATTAAAAAAACAAGCCCGACTTCTTTTACCTGCATCTAAATCTCATAATGTCAAAGCGTCCTAAACTGTCTGGTGCCCAGGGGAGGAAAAAAAGAAAAGTAGAGGAGGAAAAACGTGACAAAGACAGAGGTAATGTTACAGTAAAGTTGATGATGATAATGATATTATTTTGCTGTTGCAGAACAGATCGATATAGCATTAGCCGTTAGCATGACATAGTTGGCTAATCAATAAATAGCGAGCGCTATCTGTTAGTTTTTAACATCAGTTAACTGTACAGTGATGCAAGGGGGCGCCACCTAAAATCTTGCCTAGGGCCACCAAATTGTTTAGGGCCGGGCCTGGTGCCAGGTACCCATGCCACGGGCACTAACATACCCCCATACTGTCACGGATGGTTGCTTTTTAACTCAGTGCTGTAACAATCTAGATTTTTCTTTTCCCCATGGCCGGAGGACATGATGTCCATGATTTCCAAAAGCGATTTCATGCGTGGACTCGCCAGACCACAGCCCACTTTCCACTTTGCATCAGTCCCTCTCAGATGTGCTCGGGCTAAGAGAAGCCGCGGTGTTTCTGGGTGTGTTGATAGATGGCTTTGTATGGTAGAGTTTTAACTTGCATTTGAAGATGGAGGATGACCGTGTTAACTGACAATGGTTTTCTAAGTGGATCGAAGGTCACAGCCATTTAATGTTGGTTTTCACAATGCTGCTTACCTGCAGAGGTTCTCCAGATTCTCTAGAGATTTTGATGATATTATGGACTGTAGATGATGACATCCCTAAGTTCCTGGCAATATACATTGAGAATCCTTGCTTGTGAATGACTGGGTCTTTTAGGGATTCTCCTTTTTATACCCAGTCATGACCAATTAACCCTTTGAGCATTCCTCAACTTTCCAGTCTTTTGCTGCCTGTGTCCCAGCATTTTTCATCATATTCAAATGAGTAGATTTTCATTTGCACATTAAATGTTGTCTTTTTAGTGTATTCAATTGATAATATGTTGAAAAGGGATTTGCAAATCATTGTATTATGTTTTTATTACATTTGACACAATGTCCCAACTTCAGTGGATTTGGGTTTGTAGCCCAGCACTCGACCCCTCTTGCACAAATCATATGTCTTCGGTTTTAGGTCGACCTGATGATACTGACTGGCAAGAAATTTATGATGATGCTCCCCAGGCAATGTTTATCTAATGCTCCTTTGAAGCCTCCCCACCGGGAGGAAACAGGCCCCCTGTACCATGTGGTGGTAAGTCTCCCAACTATCTTTTAAACATAACCTCTCCTGTGTACAGCTTATTTTTAAAAATCAAAATGTCTAACTATCCAAAGGCCCAGCATTGCCTTCAAGGTATTGAGAACATATAATTCCACATGGTTCTGGGTGGCAAGCAGTATTCTACTTAGTTCCATCCACTCCTCTGTAAACTAATGTCACCGGTCTTTGATTTCAGATCGAGCAGCCAAAACCCCGCTTACACTGGCGGTAGTTATGTGTTGGATGCAATCTCCAACACAGCTCCTGTGGTCAGTCCCCCCGCGGACGAAACTGACCCCTCGTTCCCAGAGTTTG
>NW_022605401.1:0-21566 GCF_008692095.1 Etheostoma spectabile
ACACACACACACACACACATCCCCCCCCCCACACACACACAGACACACACACCACACACACACACACACACACACACTCACAGATTTACACACACTCACACACACACACACATACACAGACCCCCCATTAATATATATATATATATATATATATATATATATATATATATATATATATATATATATATATATTTCTTAAACACACAGATCACATGTGATGAGAGATCTTCACTTTTAAAAAACTCAAAGCCGATGTCCTTTCATGTTTTTGGATGGCAATGTGTTATTAATCCTTTTAAAGTTGCCAAAACTCAATGTTTATATATATAAAGTATATACACACACAGACAGACAGACACACACAGCAACAGACACACACACACACTCAAAGACACACACACACAAACACAGAAACAGACACACACACAGACAGACAGACAGACAGACACACACACACTGGTATACAACGTCTTTACCAACAACCCCCATCATCTACCAGTACACCTCTGGCTCCATAAACCCTGAAACTCTTGCTTGACGAAGGCTTTAAGCTTTCATAACTTGGATGTGATCAAGTTGCCAAAGTGCAAATGTATATTTGCTATTTCCAAAACAAATGATCAAGGTATTTCAAGCATGGGAACTCAAAGTTTAAGCATGTATTAGATGCATTAGATCATTAACAACTTAAATGTGTGCGTCTAGAATACCAATATCCCTACAATTTCACCTGGAGCTCTGATGGGGAATCTACTCTGGATCCAAGTCACCAGTCCGATGACGCATCTATTTTACAACGAGTTCGGGATCCTGAATCCCGTTCTGGACCTTTTCTCAAGTACCCAGGAACAGGTGGTGTTAACTCTCCCAACAATCTTTATTTGACAAAGCTCTCCTGTGTCCAGAATTTAAACTTCACATTCAACCCCTCCTTGACAAACTGTTTGTGTCTTCTGCCACCGGTGGGACTGGTGCTGGACCTTTTCCCCACGGCGTTGTCTCTCCAGGCTTTGACTGGCCTTCTCCTCCTGCACCCCCAAAGCATGGAGGCAAAGGCAATTATCCTCTCAAAAAGCTTCCGGCAACAGTTGGTGGTAAGTCTACAAACAATCTTTATTCAGTGTGTGATGTGCTGCAACAGCAGCAATCGGCGCAATGGCTATTGTTGCCCATACTTATTATTCCGCCTGTTTTTTGTCCCGCTACTAGTCCCGGAGCGTTGGCAACACGCGCACACAAAATGCATCAAAACGTGTGTAATGATCGGGAATGGTGGGCTATGACTTTTCAACAAGATTTGCCGCGCGGTTTTCACGAAATCGGAAATAAACGGTGAAAGATTTCTCATAGACTTTAATGGGAAATGTTCAGGAAATTGCTCAACATTACTCCAAACCCCCCCTCTTTGGGACCGTGCTGCATCGCCATACTTTAACGTAGAAACCTGATTAAAAGTTTAAACCGAAGACAAGACTTTGGTGTTTATTGGGCTGAATGGGCGTTCAGATATCAAGCACGGTTTCTCCAGAATCCCAGTTTACGTATCGTCCCGTTTTCAGACCGGCTCAGATTTTCCAATGTGTGTGTATGTGGTGGATGGTGAGAGCTAGAGATGAGCACATGGGGGGGGGGCTAAGGTAAGATTCTCTGACATTTTTTCAAACAAAGGTCTCTTTCTCCTCCAATTTTCAATCTTCAGACATCATTATCGATCAAAATTTAGGAAAGCTTATGCCGGTCGCAGACATGTAACTATGGAGTCTATCACATGTAAACTTGGGGAGCTTTCGCACAAACTGCCGATAGAAAAATTTGGCAAGCTCTAGTGCTACTCAGTTCCACTTCTTGTCTACGCTGACTTATAAAGCTTAACATGAGTAGTTCAGAAGCTTGAATTTTTACTTTACACTCGGCCCCCGCTGCAAAAATGTTGTCTTGTCTTCGGTTTCAGGTCAACAAAGCAAACACCCAGGTGGCTGGCCTGGACAGCATCCTCATGGTGGTGGTCAGGGACCTTTCAAACCTGGAAACCCCCACACCGATCGCAGAGTCTATTATCCTACAACAAATCTTCCTGTAAAAGGTGATGGTTGGTCTACAAACAATCTGTTTGCTTTGCAGTCCTGTGTACAGCCCAGAGTGAAGTTGGCTCATTATTTAAAGACTCAGCATTTGCCTTCAAGGCATTGAGACAATCGTATTCCACAACGTTCTGATTCCCAATCTCTACTGCTACTCAGTTCCACTTCTTTACTTGTCTACACTGACTTATAGAGCTTAGCATGAGTAGTTTACAAGCTTGAACTTTTACTTTACACCCAACCCCTCCTAAACAAGTATTATCTTGTCTTCGGTTTCAGGTCAACAAAACAATAACCCAGGTGTCGCTGCCTTGCTTGACCCTGATCTTTTTGATGATGGTCCTCGATTGGAAAATCTTGGAACCCCCACCTCTGGTGGCCAAGGTAATAATCCTGTCAAAACACTTCCTGGAATAGATGGTGGTAAATCTCTCACAATTTCATTTTCTAAACTGTGCATAGTGAAAGCAAAAGATGTCTTACTATGCAAAGACTCAGCAACTGCATTTAAGTCATGAAGATAATTTTATTCCAGATTTCTGATTAGCAAGCTCTACTGCTACTCAGTTCAACTTCTTTACTTGTCTACACTGACTTATAAAGCTTAACATGATTACTTTACAAGCTTGAATTTTTACTTTACACCCGACCCCTCCTGCACCAATGTTATCTTGTCTTCGGTTTCGTGTCCAGAAAGCGGTAACCCAGTTGACACTGGCCCACTTGACCTGATCTTTTGATGAGGTCCTCGATTTGGCTATCCTGGAGTCCGCACCTCTGTCAAAACGCCTCCTGTAAAAGTTGGTGGTAAGTCTACCCCAATTTATTTCAAAATACTGTATAGTCAAAGTAAAAGATTTACTATGCAAAGACTCAGCAACTGCCTTTAAGTCATGAAGATAATTTTATTCCAGATTTCTGATTACCAAGTTCTAATGCTCCTCAGTTCCACTTCTTTACTTGTCTACACTGACTTATAAAGCTTAGCATGATTACTTTAAAGGCTTGAATTTTTACACTCTTTGGTAAGTCTACCAAAATTTTATTTTCTAAACTTTGTATAGTCAAACAAAAGATGTCTTTTTGCTTTTTACTTTACACTCGACCCCTCCTGCACCAATGTTATCTTGTCTTTGGTTTCAGGTCAACAAAACAGTAACCCAGGTGCCACTGGCTGGCCTGGACATCAGCATCATGGTGGTGGTCAGGGACCTGCCAGACCTGGAAACCCCCCCGCTGGTGGACAATTCAATTATCCTGTAAACAGACCTCCTGTAAAAAAGGATGGTAAGTCTCCAAACAATCTTTATAAGCTTTGCTGTCCTGTGTACAGCCCAGAGTGAAGTTGTCTCACTATCCAAAGACTCAGCATTTGTCTTCAAGGAATTCAGATTCAAATTGGGAAAGAAACTTCCAACTGATCCGTTTTACTTCTTCTAAGTGTGAATATGAGAAAACTTGTGGTGTGGATGGTGATGTCTGATGAACTGGGGTGACGAGAAAGATTATAGACAGATGAAGTTGGTGCAAATTCGGAGCACCTCAAAAGCTGAAAAAGCTTTGAATGGAATGCGCATGGGTGATGAAATTGTGGATGGACAATATCGGTGCCATTTCCCTCTCTGGACGTCATGTCCAGAGAGGGAAATGGCACCGATATGTGGCTTGATGTGCCTTAAAGCAATTCCAGACATTTAAGCAGGCTGAGAGAGAGCTGGGGCAAGACTGTTAATGATGGCGTCTTGTGAGGCCTAAGAAAGGATTCTCAGCTGGTGTGTTAGTGTGAGTGTCTGAATTTCTTTATTTAAGATGTCTAATACTGCTGTGTTGTTGAATGAGTATGGACTTTTTGACCATTCGTGCCCCTTAAAGAATGGCAGCCACAACAACGGGGTATAGTTTATGGAGCGCTGACGAAGGAGACCCTGACCAATCACAGAATTCAGAGAGCAGAGCAGAAGCAAACCCTCTCCCCCCGTAGTATCCAGCAAAACCCACGGAGGGCGCTGCATCGGTGTACAGCTGAATGTCAAAGTCATTATAGAAAAAGGAAATGCCGTTTCAAGAAGCCAGGAAAAGCTGCCACAAGCACATATGCACGCCCCGTCCAAGACAACACTAACATGGAGAGAGGGGATGGCAGCAGCTTTAAACAAAAGGTTAGACAAGAAAGAATTTGCTTACAGAATTATGCAAATGGGAGAATTGAGACGACTAAGGAGCACGAATAACAGGCGCTTGGTTTCATCTGACGGCAAGAAGAAAGTTTGACAAGAGCCGAATGATGTGCTGCACTTTCTCCGAGGGCAGCGACTTCTGGAATTACAATGAATCGGGTTAATGCCCGAGAAGTCAACGGAGGTGCTTGGCCCAGAGGTTTGCTCATTGCAGAGAAGGATGGCAAGATTGTGGAAAGCATTAATAAGACCCTAAGTGAGGAGGTGAGGATGGAGGAGTGACAAGAAAACCGTCAAAGAGGTGGAGTACACAAGGAAGTCCAGGATTATTAAGTAAGATCTAGCACAGGGCTTTGGACAGAGAGTCCGGGGAGACCGGAGAAGGCCAATGCACAGACAAAGCTAACACAAGTTAGTTGCTAACACAAGGAGCAAAAATATTTGGGTGTTGGGAAGCGAGGGGGTGGGGATGGGGGGGGGGAGGGGTGAATGGAGGTAAGGACAGACCAGTTGGAAAGAAGAAGGCTGAGGATCGTCAAGCGCAACTTTAGGTAGGTCCCTAGGGTCTTGTGAAGCCTGCGAACACGGGGATAACATGACAGACATGGAGGGAGTAGGCACATGAGGAAATATAACCTAACCCCCACCAGTGGGAGCTGGTGATGCGTGCTCTGGCTGTCAAGGCCCTGTGACAACAGGCGTGACGCCACCGGCCGTGGCCGACACTGGAGGGGAACCCGGAAGTGCTGGAAGCCTGGTGGTCGTTGCGCTGGGGTAGCGATGGAGGATGACAAAGCGGGCTGAGTGACCGGAGCAGCTGAGTGTAGGCTAAAAGAAAGGTAGAGGAAGGGATGAAGTTGGGAAGAAGAAGGCTCATGATTGACAAGCAGTATGTGGGGGAAGCCTGTGAACACAAGGAGGAAAAGGCAGAGATCGCCTGAGACATGACAGACAGGTGGGTGACGACTTCATAGCATCAAAACAGCGCCATAGGAGCTCTGCATAGAGAGGAGAGGCCTACCCCCTTTCTGGGAATGGCTAAAGGAAGGGTAGAGGAAGGGATGAAGGGATGTAATTGCGCGGATTTGGTGAAGCCTGCGAACACAGGGATGAACAAAAGGCAGAGATCTCCTGAGACATGACAGACACAGAGGGAGCAGGCACATCGGGAAATACAACCTGACCCCCGCCAGGGGGAGCTAGTGATGCATGCTGTGGCTGGCGAGGCCTTGTGACGTCATGCGTAATGGCGCTGGCCAAGATCGACGCTGGCGGGGAACCCTGAAGTGCCGGAGGCTCGGTGGTTATTGCCTCCAGGGTAGCAACGGAGGCTAGGTAGAGCCGGAACAATGCAGTTCCAGTGTTGTTGATCTACCGTTGATGGAGGACCACGGTCCGGCCTCTGGTGTCGGGTGCCATCCGAGGAAGTAGAGACGGCCGCGCCATGGTAGAGGGCAACCAGTGCCATGAGAGTAGCAGGCGCCTCCACAGGAGGAAGGCTGATGACAAGTAGAGGGTAAACACCGACCCCCGCAACCTTGATTTCCCGACCTTGCAGACGGAGGGAAAGAAGCCTGAGAGCCCTGGCAGTTGGGGAATGTTCGGCAGAAGAGCGGAGATCCGGGCAAAGCCGACCGCAATCGGCGCCGTTGAGACACACGACGGGGGTCCAACTGCTGCGGCGTGACTGAAACAGGCTCTGTTTCGAAGAGCTCATCGTACAAATCGTTGTCGACATCTGGTGAGCTTAGCTATAGCTCCGGATCCATGACCGAGAGCGTGGAACTCTGACCCTCTTGCGTTAAGCAATCAGAGACACGAGCCTGGCTGCAGAGCACGGTATATGTAGGTTTGACTAGTGATTAAAGGTGTGGTTTAGGCGTGGCCCTGCTTCCGAACCTAAGTTAACAAATTAACTTCATCATTCGTATTCCGCAAAGTTGGATTGGCAGGCCTTATTACCTATTCAGTTCCACCTCTTAACTTGTCTACACTGACTTTTAAAGCTTAAAAGGGTGAGTTCAGAAGCTTGAATTTTTACTTAACCCTCGACCCCTCCTGCACAAAGTCTACAATCTTTAAAGGCATTGCTGTCCTGTGTACAGCCCAGAGGGACGTTGTGAAGTTGTCTCACTATCCAAAGACTCAGCATTTGCCTTCGAGGCATTGAGAATATCGTATTTCGCAAAGTTCTTATTGGCAAGCTCAGTTACTGCTCAGTTCCACTTCTTGTCTACACTGACTCAGAAAGCTGGATTTATCAGTTCAGAAGCTTGAATTTTTACTCCACACTCGACCCCTCCTGCACAAATGTTGTCTTTTCTTTGGCTTGAGGTCAACAAAGCTCTAACACAGGCATTGTTCCTCCAGGCTTTCACTTTTCTGGTACCTCCAAGTCTGGGGAAAGAGGCTCTCGTCATGGCAAAAAGTATCATGCATCACGTGGTGGTAAGTCTACAATCTTTAAAGGCATTGCTGTCCTGTGTACAGCCCAGAGGGACGTTGTGAAGTTGTCTCACTATCCAAAGACTCAGCATTTGCCTTCGAGGCATTGAGAATATGTATTTCGCAAAGTTCTTATTGGCAAGCTCAGTTACTGCTCAGTTCCACTTCTTGTCTACACTGACTCAGAAAGCTGGATTAGTCAGTTAGAAGCTTGAATTTTTACTCCACACTCGACCCCTCCTGCACAAATGTTGTCTTTCTTTGGCTTGAGGTCAACAAAGCTCTAACACAGGCATTGTTCCTCCAGGCTTTCACTTTTCTGGTTCCTCCAAGTCTCGGAAAAGAGGCTCTCATCATGCCAAAAAGTATCATGCATCACGTGGTGGTAAGTCTACAATCTTTAAAGGCATTGCTGTCCTGTGTACAGCCCAGAGGGACGTTGTGAAGTTGTCTCACTATCCAAAGACTCAGCATTTGCATTCAAGGCATTCAGAATATTGTATCTCGCAAAGTTCTTATTGGCAAGCTCAGTTACTGCTCAGTTCCACTTCTTGTCTACCTGACTCAGAAAGCTGTTAAATAGTTCAGAAGCTTGAAATTACTCCACACTGACCCCTCCTGCACAAATGTTGTCTTTCTTTGGCTTGAGGTCAACAAAGCTCTAACACAGGCATTGTTCCTCCAGGCTTTTACTTTTCTGGTTCCTCCAAGTCTGGGAAAGAGGCTCTCGTCATGGCAAAAAGTATCATGCATCACGTGGTGGTAAGTCTACAATCTTAAAGGCATTGCTGTCCTGTGTACAGCCCAGAGGACGTTGTGAAGTTGTCTCACTATCCAAAGACTCAGCATTTGCCTTCGAGGCATTGAGAATATTGTATCTCGCAAAGTTCTTATTGGCAAGCTCAGTTACTGCTCAGTTCCACTTCTTGTCTACACTGACTTAGAAAGCTGGATTAGTCAGTTTAGAAGCTTGAATTTTTACTCCACACTCAACCCCTCCTGCACAAATGTTGTCTTTTCTTTGGCTTGAGGTCAACAAAGCTCTAACACAGGCATTGTTCCTCCAGGCTTTCACTTTTCTGGCACCTCCAAGTCTGGGGAAAGAGGCTCTCGTCATGGCAAAAAGTATCATGCATCACGTGGTGGTAAGTCTACAATCTTTAAAGGCATTGCTGTCCTGTGTACAGCCCAAGTCACCTCCAAGACGCGAGACAATTGTATTCCGCAAAGTTCTTATTGGCAAGCTCAGGTACTGCTCAGTTCCACTTCTTGTCTACACTGACTAATAAAGGTGGAATGAGTAGTTCAGAATCTAGAGATTTTACTTTACACTCATGCCCTACTGCACAAATGTTATCTCGTCTTTTATTTTCAGGTCACCACAGCAACCCAGGTGGCAACGGCTGGCCTGGACAGCATCCTCATGGTGGTGGTCCTGGACCTGCCAAACCTGGAACCCCCACCTCTGGTGGCCAAGTCAATTATCCTCCTGGACCTGGTGGTGGTAAGTCTCTCCCAGTTTTATTTTCAAAACTCTCCTGTGTATAGTCAAAGCAAAAGATTTCTTACTATATGAAGACTCAGCAACTGCATTTAAGAGAATTTTATTCCAGATTTCTGATTAGCAAGCTCTACTGCTACTTGGTTCTACTTCTTGTCTACACTGACTTATAAAGCACAGCATGAGTAGTTCAGAAGCTTGAATTTTTACTTTACACTCAACCTCTCCTGCACAAATGTTATCTTGTCTTCGGTTTCAGTTCAGCAAAGCAGTAACCCAGGTGCCACGGTTTGGGATGCAAATTATCCTTTTGATGATGGTCCTGGACCTGCCAAACCTGGAACCCCCCCATCTGGTGGCCAAGTCAATTATCCTGTCAAAAGACCTCCTGTAAAAGTTGGTGGTAAGTCTCACAGTTTTATTTTCAAAACTCTCCTGTGTATAGTCAAAGCAAAATATGTCTTACTATATAAAGACTCAGCAACTGCATTTAAGAGAATTTTATTCCAGATTGTCTGATTAGCAATCTCTACTGCTACTCTGTTCTGCTTCTTTCTTGTCTACACTGACTTATAAAGCTTAGCATGAGTAGTTCAGAAGCTTGAATTATTACTTTACACTCAACCCCTACTGCAAAAATGTTATCTTGTCTTTGGGTTCAGGTCAACAAAGCAATAACCCAGGTGCCACTGGCTGGTTTGACCAATATCCTCAAGTTGGTGGTCCTGGACCTGCCAAACCTGGAACCCCCACCTCTGGTGGCCCATTCAATTATCCTCTCAAAACGCCTCCTGTAAAAGTTGGTGGTAAGTCCACCACAATTTTATTTTCTAAACTGTGTATAGTCAAAGCAAAAGATGTCTTACTATGCAAAGACTCAGCAACTGCCTTTAAGTCATTAAGATAATTTTATTCCAGATTGTCTGTTTAGCAAGCTCTACTGCTACTCAGTTCCACTTCTTTACTTGTCTACACTGACTTATAGAGCTTAGCAGGATTACTTGAGAAGCTTGAATTTTTACTTTACACTCAACCCCTCCTGCAAAAATGTTATCTTGTCTTCGGGTTCAGGTCAACAAAGCAATAACCCAGGTGCCACTGGATGGCTTGACCAATATCCTCAAGTGGATGGTCCTGGACCTGCCGATCCGCCTCCTGGACCTGGTGATGGTAAGTCTCCAAACAATCTTTATGAGCTTTGCAGTCCTGTGTACAGCCCAGAGGGAAGTTGTCTCACTATCCAAAGACTAATCATTTGCCTTCAAACATTGAGACAATCGTATTGCACATTTGTATTTGCTACTCAGTTCCACTTCTTTACTTGTCCACACAAGCACCTTGAGCTCAGCAAGTTTGTAGGTGAAATATTTTCCCATTCTTGATGTACGACTTTAGTTGCTCAACAGTTCGGGGTCTCCGTTGTCATATTTTGTGCTTCATATAATGCACCAAAGATTTTCAATGGGAGACAGGTCTGGACTGCAAGCAGGTCATTCTGCTACTCGCAGTCTTTTCCCATGAAGCCACGCTGTTGTTACATGTACAGAATGTGGCTTGGCATTGTCTTGCTGAAATGAGCAGGGACGTCCCTGAAAAAGACGTTGCTTGGATGGCAGCATATGTTGCTCCAGAACCTGCATGTACCTTTTGGTATTAATGGTGCTTTCCCAGCCGTGCCAGGTACCCATGCCACGGGCACTAACATACCCCCATACTGTCACGGATGGTTGCTTTTTAACTCAGTGCTGGTAACAATCTAGATTTTTCTTTTCCCCATGGCCCGGAGGACATGATGTCCATGATTCCAAAAGCAATTTGATGCGTGGACTCGCCAGACCACAGCCCACTTTTCCACTTTGCATCAGTCCCTCTCAGATGTGCTCGGGCTAAGAGAAGCCGGCGGTGTTTCTGGGTGTTGTTGATAGATGGCTTTGTATGGTAGAGTTTTAACTTGCATTTGAAGATGGATGATGACCGGTGTTAACTGACAATGGTTTTTCTAAGTGTTCTGAGCCCACGGGGTAATATCCACCAACCAGTTCCGCCTGATGGATCGAAGGGGGGAAACCATCCAAGTTGTGTACCGCAAGGATGGACGCTGTTGACCTCAATTGAAGAGGTAATAGAGCGTTGGAAGGAGCACTTTGAGGAACTCCTAAATCCAGCTGACACGTCCTCTGTGGCAGAGGCAGAGCTGGAGGATGATGGGGGGTTGTCGTCAATTTCCCTGGTGGAGGTCGCTGAGGTAGTCAAACAACTCCGGGGATTGATGAGATCAGTCCAGAAATGCTGAAAGCTCTGGGTGTGGAGGGGCTGTCTTGGTTGGCACGCCTCTTAAACATTGCGTGGAAGTCTGGGACAGTGCCTAAGGAGTGGCTGACCAGGGTGGTGGTTCCCCTCTCCAAATAGGTGGACCAGAGGGTGTGTGCCAATTACAGGGGTATCACACTTCTCAGCCTCCCTGGTAAAGTCTACTCCAAGGTGCTGGAAAGGAGGGTTTGGCCGATAGTCGAACCTCGGATTGAAGAGGAACAATGCGGATTCCGTCCTGGCCGTGGAACAACGGATCAGATCTTTACTCTCACAAGGATCTTGGAGGGGGCCTGGGAGTATGCCCAACCAGTCTACATTTGTTTTGTGGATCTGGAGAAGGCGTATGACCGGGTCCCCCGGGAGATACTGTGGGAGGTGCTGCGGGAGTATGGGGTGAGGGGGTTCCTTCTCAGGGCCATCCAATCTCTGTATGACCAAAGCGAGAGCTGTGTCCGGGTTCTCGGCAGCAAGTCGGACTCGTTCCAGGTGAGGGTTGGCCTCCGCCAGGGCTGCGCTTTGTCACCAATCCTGTTTATAATATTTATGGACAGGATATCGAGGCGTAGTCGGGGCGGGGAGGGGTTGCAGTTTGGTGGGCTCAAGATCTCATCGCTGCTTTTTGCGGATGATGTGGTCCTGATGGCGTCATCGGTCTGTGGCCTTCAGCACTCACTGGATCGGTTCGCAGCTGAGTGTGAAGCGGCTGGGATGAGGATCAGCACCTCTAAATCTGAGGCCATGGTTCTCAGCAGGAAACCGATGGAGTGCTTTCTTCGGGTAGGGAGTGAGTCCTTACCCCAAGTGAAGGAGTTTAAGTACCTTGGGGTCTTGTTCGCGAGTGAGGGGACCATGGAGCGTGAGATTGGTCGGAGAATCGGAGCAGCTGGTGCGGTATTACATTCCGTTTATCGCACCGTTGTGACGAAAAGAGAGCTGAGCCAGAAGGCAAAGCTCTCGATCTACCAATCCGTGTTTGTTCCTACCCTCACCTATGGTCATGAAGGCTGGGTCATGACCGAAAGAACCAGATCCAGGGTACTAGCGGCCGAAATGGGTTTCATAAGGAGGGTGGCTCGGGTAGAGATCGGGTGATAAGCTCAATCATCCGAGAGGAGCTCGGAGTAGAGCCGCTGCTCTTTCACGTCAAAAGGGAGCCAGTTGAGGTTGTTCAGGCATCTGGTAAGGATGCCTCCTTGGCGCCTCCCTAGGGAGGTGGTCCAGGGACGTCAATCTGGGAAGTGGCCTCGGGGAAGACCCAGGACGAGGTGGAGAGATAATATCTCCAACCTGGCCTGGGAACGCCTCGGAATCTCCCAGTCAGAGCTGGTTAATGTGGTTCGGAAAAGGGGAGTTTGGGGTCCCTTATTGGAGCTGCTACCCCCGCAACCCGATAACGGATAAGCGGATGAAGATGGATGGACTCAACCCCTACTGCACAAATGTTATCTTGTCTTTGGTTTCAGATCAAGAAAGTGGTAACACAGGTGTCACTGGCTGGCTTGAAAATTTTCCTCAAGGTGGTGATCCTGAACCTGCCACTCCTGGAAACCCCAACTCTGGTGGCCCAGTCAACAATCCTGTCAAAATGCCTCCTGTAAAAGTTGGTGGTAAGTCCACCACAATTTTATTTTCTAAACTGTGTATAGTCAAATCAAAAGATGTCTTACTATGCAAAGACTCAGCAACTACCTTTAAGTCATGAAGATAATTTTATTCCAGATTTCTGATTACCAATCTCTACTACTACTCAGTTCCACTTCTTTACTTGTCCACACTAACACCTTAAGCTCAGCAAGATAAGTTAGGGCAGTGGCATGTTTACTACTGTGTTACATCACTTTTCCTTTTGACACCACCCAGTAAGCATTTGGAACGGAGGACACTATTTGGTGGTGGACTCAACCCCTACTGCACCAATGTTGTCTTGTCTTCGGTTTCAGGTCAACAAAACAATAACCCAGGTGGCTGGCCTGGACAGCATCCTCAAGTCGGTGGTTCTGGACCTGCCAAACCTGGAAACCCCCAAGCTGGTGGACAATTCAATTATCCTCCCAAAGGGCCTCCTGTAAAAGTTGGTGGTAAGTCCACCGCAATTTTATTTTCAAAACTGTGTATAGTCAAAGTAAAAGATGTCTTACTATGCAAAGACTCAGCAACTACCTTTAAGTCATTAAGATAATTTTATTCCAGATTTCTGATTATCAAGCTCTACTGCTACTCTTTCCACTTCTTTACTTGTCTACACTGACTTATAAAGCTTAGCATGAGTAGTTCAGAAGCTTGAATTTTTACTTTACACTCAACCCCACTGCACCAATGTTATCTTGTCTTCTGTTTCAGGTCAACAAAACAATAACCCAGGTGGCTGGCCTGGACAGCCCCCTCATGGTGATGGTCCGGGACCTGCCAAACCTGGAAACCCCCAAACTGGCGGACAATTCAATTATCCTCCCAAAGTGCCTCCTGTAAAGGTTGGTGGTAAGTCCACCGCAATTTTATTTTCTAAACTGTGTATAGTCAAAGTAAAAGATGTCTTACTATGCAAAGACTCAGCAACTACCTTTAAGTCATTAAATAATTTAATTCTACATTTCTGATTAGCAAGCTCTACTGCTACTCAGTTCCACTTCTTTACTTGTCTACACTGACTTATAAAGCTTAGCATGAGTAGTTCAAAGCTTGAATTTTTACTTTACACTCAACCCCACTGCACCAATGTTATCTTGTCTTCTGTTTCAGGTCAACAAAACAATAACCCAGGTGGCTGGCCTGGACAGCCCCCTCATGGTGATGGTCCGGGACCTGCCAAACCTGGAAACCCCCAAACTGGTGGACAATTCAATTATCCTCCCAAAGTGCCTCCTGTAAAAGTTGGTGGTAAGTCCACCCCAATTTTATTTTCTAAACTGTGTATAGTCAAAGTAAAAGATGTCATATTATGAAAGGAAACAGCAACTACCTTTAAGTCATGAAGATAATTTTATTCCAGATTGTCTGATTAGCAAGTTCTAATGCTACTCAGTTCCACTTCTTTACTTGTCTACACTGACTTATAAAGCTTAGCATGATTAGTTCAGAAGCTTACATTTTTACTTTACACTCAACCCCTACTGCAAAAATGTTATCTTGTCTTCGGTTTCAGGTCAACAAAACAATAACCCAGGTGGCTGGCCTGGACAGCCCCCTCATGGTGGTGGTCAGGGACCTTTCAAACCTGGAAACCCCCAAACTGGCGGACAATTCAATTATCCTCCCAAAGTGCCTCCTGTAAAGGTTGGTGGTAAGTCCACCCCAATTTTATTTTCTAAACTGTGTATAGTCAAAGTAAAAGATGTCTTACTATGCAAAGACTCAGCAACTACCTTTAAGTCATTAAAATAATTTAATTCTACATTTCTGATTACCAAGCTCTACTGCTACTCAGTTCCACTTCTTTACTTGTCTACACTGACTTATAAAGCTTAGCATGATAACATTCAAAGCTAGAATTTTTACTTTACAGTCGAAAACCTCCTGCACCAATGTTATCTTGTCTTTGGTTTCAGGTCAACAAAACAGTAACCCAGGTGTCGCTGTCTGGCCTGGACAGCATCCTCATGGTGGTGGTCCGGGACCTGCCAAACCTGGAAACCCCCAAACTGGTGGACAATTCAATTATCCTCCCAAAGTGCCTCCTGTAAAAGTTGGTGGTAAGTCCACCCCAATTTTATTTTCTAAACTGTGTATGGTCAAAGCAAAAGATGTCTTACTATGCAAAGACTCAGCAACTACCTTTAAGTCATGAAGATAATTTTATTCCAGATTTCTGATTACCAAGTTCTACCAAGTTCTGATTACCAAGTTCTACCAAGTTCTGATTACCAAGATCTACCAAGTTCTGATTACCAAGTTGCTAGCAAGCAGGTCATTCTACCACCCGCAGTCTTTTCCCATGAAGCCACGCTGTTGTTACGTGTACAGAATGTGGCTTGGCATTGTCTTGCTGAAATGAGCAGGGACGTCCCTGAAAAAGACGTTGGTTGGATGGCAGCATATGTTGCTCCAGAACCTGCATGTACCTTTTGGTATTAATGGTGCCTTCCCAGCCGTGCCAGGCAGGGCCGGCCTGTGGCTTAGGCAGTATAGGCAAATGCTAAGGGCGCAAACCACCAGGGGGCGCCCGGCCTGTGCTGTACCTGTAACGTAGGGTGACCAGACGTCCCCGGTTTCCGGGGACAGTCCCTTATTTTGGCTACCTGTCCCCGGCTGGATCTGTCCCCGGAAATGTCCCCGGTTTTCACTGTGACTGAAAGACCCGAAATTGGAATGAAAGAAAAAACGTAGCCGATAATCGCACACCCAACACAGGCTCCAGACAGCCAGAGCCCGCGGTGCTCAGAGATGTTTTAGAAGCCGTGTTTTACGATGCTAAAAAGCACTGATTATTTACATGGAGTCTGGTGCGTTTAGCGAACGCAATTTCGCGGACTTTTATGTTTTAAAAAGGATCTTAATCTTTAACAGAAAGGTCGACCTCCTTAGAAATCCTTTCCATAATGTTGTCAGACACTTAGAATATTAATCTGAGTCTGTTAGCAGCCAAACAAGCACTTTTATGAACGTAAATACAAGCTGGACAATTATCCTATTAACTTAACTAGCGATCTCGTTTAATACTGCATCAATGTCAAAGGAAAATATGTCCTCAGTAGTTTTTATTGTATCTGATTCTCAACGAGCTGTTCCAGAAACAAGCCTTGAGCAGTAAAGCAAAAGCTGTCAGTAGTTCAGTAAACATTACAACATTATGAAATATTGAGACTTTCTATCTTGAAATATTAAGACTTTCTATCTTGAAATATTAGGACTATAAGGACTTTCTATCTTGAAATATTAAGACTTTCTATCTTGAAATATTAGGACTTTCTATCTTAAAATATTAGGACTAGGACTTTATCTTTGAAATATTAAGGACTTTCTATCTTTGAATATTATGACTTTTTATCTTGAAATATTAGGACTTTCTATCTTGAAATATTAGGACTTTTTATCTTGAAATATAAGGATGGATTTTTTATCTTGAAATATTAGGACTTTCTATCTTGAGGTGGAGTGGAGTGGAGTAGGAACTAGCAGCAGGGGGGGGTCTAGGATGATACCTTGGGGGGGGGGGGGCTCAGCCCCTAATGAGAACAGCTCTAGGTCTAGTGTCCCCGTTTTAAGTTTTACAAAAATAAAAACATTACTTGTTTTGGAGGTAAATATGCTTCTGAGCTGAAAATGTCCCCGGATTTTGTCTGAGAAATCTGGTCACCTTACTATAACGTCACCTTAATTAAAAAAACAAGCCCGACTTCTTTTACCTGCATCTAAATCTCATAATGTCAAAGCGTCCTAAACTGTCTGGTGCCCAGGGGAGGAAAAAAAAGAAAAGTAGAGGAGGAAAACGTGACAAAGACAGAGGTAATGTTACAGTAAAGTTGATGATGATAATGATATTATTTTGCTGTTGCAGAACAATGATCGATAATAGCATCAGCCGTTAGCATGACATAGTTGGCTAATCAATAAATAGCGAGCGCTATCTGTTAGTTTTAACATCAGTTAACTGTACAGTGATGCAAGGGGGCGCCACCTAAAATCTTGCCTAGGGCACCAAATTGTTTAGGGCCGGGCCTGGTGCCAGGTACCCATGCCACGGGCACTAACATACCCCCATACTGTCACGGATGGTTGCTTTTTAACTCAGTGCTGGTAACAATCTAGATTTTTCTTTTCCCCATGGCCCGGAGGACATGATGTCCATGATTTCCAAAAGCGATTTCATGCGTGGACTCGCCAGACCACAGCCCACTTTTCCACTTTGCATCAGTCCCTCTCAGATGTGCTCGGGCTAAGAGAAGCCGGCGGTGTTTCTGGGTGTTGTTGATAGATGGCTTTGTATGGTAGAGTTTTAACTTGCATTTGAAGATGGAGGATGACCGGTGTTAACTGACAATGGTTTTTCTAAGTGGATCGAAGGTCACAGCCATTTAATGTTGGTTTTCACAATGCTGCTTACCTGCAGAGGTTTCTCCAGATTCTCTAGATATTTTGATGATATTATGGACTGTAGATGATGACATCCCTAAGTTCCTGGCAATAGTACATTGAGAATCCTTGCTTGTGAATGACTGGGTCTTTTAGGGATGCTCCTTTTTATACCCAGTCATGACCAATTAACCCTTTGAGCATTCCTCAACTTTCCAGTCTTTTGCTGCCTGTGTCCCAGCATTTTTTCATCATATTCAAATGAGTAGATTTTCATTTTGCACATTAAATATGTTGTCTTTTTAGTGTATTCAATTGATAATATGTTGAAAAGGGATTTGCAAATCATTGTATTATGTTTTTATTTACATTTGACACAATGTCCCAACTTCAGTGGATTTGGGGTTTGTAGCCCAGCACTCGACCCCTCTTGCACAAATCATATGTCTTCGGTTTTAGGTCGACCTGATGATACTGACTGGCAAGAAATTTATGATGATGCTCCCCAAGGCAATGTTTATCTAAATGCTCCTTTTGAAGCCTCCCCACCGGGAGGAAACAGGCCCCCTGTACCATGTGGTGGTAAGTCTCCCAACTATCTTTTAAACATAACCTCTCCTGTGTACAGCCTTATTTTAAAAATCAAAATGTCTAACTATCCAAAGGCCCAGCATTTGCCTTCAAGGTATTGAGAACATATAATTCCACATGGTTCTGGTTGGCAAGCAGTATTTCTACTTAGTTCCATCCAACTCCTCTGTAAACTAATGTCACCGGTCTTTGATTTCAGATCGAGCAAGCCAAAACCCCGCTTACACTGGCGGTAGTTATGGTGTTGGATGCCAATCTCCAAACACAGCTCCTGTGGTCAGTCCCCCCGCGGACGAAACTGACCCCTCGTTCCCAGAGTTTGCATTCTCTCCAACTGAGTCCAGGGTCCCGGCCCCGGCCCCGGGTCCACTTCCGTCTCCAGTTTACATCACCCGCTCCAAAAATAACTACAAGCGTGTACAATATGTATTTTCCCGCACCACGTACACCCCATTAAACCCTGCAGTGCCAACCACTTTTTCCAAGTCCTCAGCGTCCCCATTCTGGTATCCAACCGAAGAGAATCGACAAGTGTGTACATGTGTAGAAAAGCCCACCAATGGACCAGGCGAGACTACAGTAGATGAGTGTACATGTTCAGAACACCCCACCAGTGCACAAGGCGATGTTGTAGTAGCAAACGTGGGTACATGTGTAAGACAACCCAACCCTCCACCAGGCGCGACTCGAGTATATGTTTGTACATCTGTAGGAAAGCCCGCCAGTGCACAAGGCGAGACTCCAGTCAATGTGTGTAAATGTGTAAAAACATCCACACTTGCACCACGCGGGACTCCCCAACAATTTGATTGTACATGCAAAGTGAAGCTCTGCCATGTCCCAGTTGCGAGTCTCCCCGGCGGGACTCAACAACTGTATGTGCCTAAAGGAGGACAGCCCGGCGATCCTCCTGCCCACAATCCACGAGTGCTTCTGTGTTCAAATGTAGAAGGTCCCGGCGTTGCAGCAAGCGAGCTTTCACCAGTATCCGTGTACACATGTGTAAGAATGTACCCCTATGTACCAGATGAGATTCCACCAGTAGGTGTGTGTTCATGTTTAGGAAACCCCGTCGTTTCAAGTGTGTGTACATGTGTAGGAAGCCCGACCCAGGCAGTAGGCGTGACTTCACTGGTTACCGTGAGTACATGTGTGGGAAACCCCGGCTCTGCAAAAGGCGGGGTTCCAGTAACTGTTTGTTCATTTGTAGTAAAGCCCGCCACTGCACAAAGCGCGAGTCTACTAGATGTGTGTACATGTGAAAGAAGGCCTTCATATGCACCAGGCAGTCCAGAAGTATTTGAATGTACATGTGAACAAAAGTACGCCAGAGCATCAGCCCAGACTCCACAACTGAGTGCGCCTAAAAGAGGACCGCCCAGCGATGCACCAGGCGGGACTAAAGGAGGATATCCTCAGCTTGGATGGTAATGGAGAAGTTAGTCACATGTGCATTTAAATTAATCGTTGTGAAATTATAACGTGTGTGAAAGCTGTGGATGTATGAGGTAGTGCACACCCTCTGAAGTCTCTTTATATAGACCTTAGTGGTCCCTGATACTGTATCTGAAGTCTCTTTTATATAGACCTTAGTGGTCCCTGATACTGTATCTGAAGTCTCTTTTATATAGACCTTAGTGGTCCCTAATACTGTATCTGAAGTCTCTTTATATAGACCTTAGTGGTCCCTAATACTGTATCTGAAGTCTCTTTATATAGACCTTAGTGGTCCCCTAATACTGTATCTGAAGTCTCTTTTATATAGACCTTAGTGTCTCTTTATATAGACCTTAGTGGTCCCTAATACTGTATCTGAAGTCTCTTTATATAGACCTTAGTGGTCCCTGATACTGTATCTGAAGTCTCTTTTATATAGACCTTAGTGGTCCCTAATACTGTATCTGAAGTCTCTTTTATATAGACCTTAGTGGTCCCCTAATACTGTATCTGAAGTCTCTTTTATATAGACCTTAGTGTCTCTTTATATAGACCTTAGTGGTCCCCTAATACTGTATCTGAAGTCTCTTTATATAGACCTTAGTGGTCCCTAATACTGTATCTGAAGTCTCTTTATATAGACCTTAGTGGTCCCTAATACTGTATCTGAAGTCTCTTTATATAGACCTTAGTGGTCCCTAATACCGTATCTGAAGTCTCTTTATATAGACCTTAGTGGTCCCTTAATACTGTATCTGAAGTCTCTTTATATAGACCTTAGTGGTCCCTAATACTGGATCTGAAGTCTCTTTATATAGACCTTAGTGGTCCCTAATACTGTATCTGAAGTCTCTTTATATAGACCTTAGTGGTCCCTAATACTGTATCTGAAGTCTCTTTATATAGACCTTAGTGGTCCCTAATACTGTATCTGAAGTCTCTTTATATAGACCTTAGTGGTCCCTAATACTGGATCTGAAGTCTCTTTGTATAGACCTTAGGGGTGCCTAATACTGTATCTGAAGTCTCTTTATATAGACCTTAGTGGTCCCTAATACTGTGTCTGAAGTCTCTTTATATAGATTATTTAAGGATTCAAGGACTAAAGATGTTTATTTGTCAATATAATAACAAGTTATGCGAAGAAATGCTTGCATCCCGCCCTCCCCAAAAGAGCAGCAATAACATTAATAATTATTATTATTAATAATAGAAAAGAAACTAACTAATCTAATGGTGCAGTTTGCCGATTGAGCGGCTTCCCGACGTGTTGTTTCTGGGTTGTTCCTCAAAGGAGAATTTAGATTTGTTATGCAAAGCAATAAGATATTATAGCCGTGTGCAGTCATTACAACGGCTATAAACGGATCTCTTTTTTAATATCATCACAATCCCATTCCTTGTTTTGCAGGTCATCCGATGACTGAGAGCTTCAGCTTCCTGACTGGACTGTTCACACGTTTCAAAAGTGTCAATAAAGAATCGGACCGTGAGAACTTTGTGCGTTGTCTTTGTCCGTTGTCTTCACCTGGACCCGTTGACATTTGGGGGATTTAACCCTCTAGTTCCTCGTATGTGTGTCTTCATACCGGGTCAATAAAGCGGATTCTGATTCTGATTCTGAGTTGTCCTCGGGTCAGTTTGACCCGTCTCTTAGTGTTTTATATCAGAAATGTTAGATTTCTTTCAACCAAATTTCCCAAAAATAACATGGATGACTCCATGGGTTGTTCAGGTGGATTAATGATTAATTTCATTGTATTTTTGGGGTGTTTTATGTAATCTTATAGCATTTGAATTTGTTTTTTTTAATGGTTTCCAAGCAGTATCCGGACTAAACTCTGACATCTAAGATCCTCTCAACGTCCTCTGATCTTCACTATTAGTCCAAATAATTCATCATTTCTGCCTTTTTAACTAAAAACGTATGTTTAATTTCATATAAATGAGGTTTGATGACCATGAATTCCAAGAATAAATATAAAACACGTTGTTAAACCAGCTCAGGTTTTTTTTTAAAACAGCCCCAAAAGCTGGAAAAGTAAGAAATGAATCAGAAAAAATGACAAAAACATCGGAAAAAGTGAGAAATAAATCAGAAAAAAATGACAAAAACATCGGAAAAAGTGAGAAAGAACTCAGAAAAAAATGACAAAAACATCGGAAAAAGTGAGAAATAAATCAGAAAAAACGACAAAAAACTTTGGAAATGCACAAAAAGAAATCCTATTTTGACCTTGAAGGTCAAGTTAAAGGTCACGGGACGCCAACACGGGTTAAATGTAATCTGGTAAACACAGATCACACGTTAATACCCGGGGTGAAACCCCCCCCCCCCCCCCCCCCCCCCCAATCTTCACTTCAGACATAGAAATCCCGTCTCCGTGGTTACCACGCCCCGAAAACAGCTGTCCCAGAGGTGATAAAAACTCTGCCGGACGTCCGAGTAGAAGAAGAGCCGATGGGCTGACGCCGGCGCATTTGCAGAAAGGTTGATTAATGTGCATCGTCCTAATCAAATAAACATAAATACAGTTAAATAAAAAAAAAAAATGAAAGGACGAAGGAGTCAAGATGGGAAAGAGAGAGAAGTTCAGTTGATTGTCTGAAGATAGCCGAGAGGAAAATGACCCATGGTGCTGTAATAAGTCAGTAAGAGTTCAGAGATATTCAGCTTTAATAGTATTATATTAATATAAGTAACAAGTAATTTATTCTCCAACAACAAGACGGAGACAGGAAGCAGAACCAGGGAAAAACTCACGGGAACGGGAAAGGGGACGGGGACGGGGACAAGAACGGGAACAGGAACGGGGACAGGAACGGGGACAGGAACGGGGACAGGAACGGGAACGGGAACAGGAACGGGGACAGGAACGGGAACAGGAACGGGAACAGAAACGGGAACAGGAACTGGGGAAACTTCTTCTGGAACAGACAGACTAAAGAACGATCTGACAAGAGACGAGGGACGCACAGACACTAAATACACAAGGTAACGAGGTGACGAGG
>NW_022605402.1:0-7500 GCF_008692095.1 Etheostoma spectabile
CTCTATCTCTGTCTGTCTCTCTCTCGCTCTCTCTGCTGGTTTACCTTTCTGTCTCTCTCTCTGTATGTGTCTGTCTGTCTGTCTGTCTTGCTCTCACTGTCTCTCGCTCGCTCTCTCTGTCTGTCTTTCTCAATCTCTATCTCTCTTTGTCTCTATCTTTCTCTGTTTCTCTCATTCTGTCTCTCTCTGTCTGTCTGTCTGTCTGTCTGTCTGTCTGTCTGTCTCTCTATCTCTCTCTCTCTGTCTCTCTCTCTCTCTATCGGTCTGTCTGTCTCTATCTCTTTCTCTCTCCAGTCTCCCCTGCACCCTATACCTGCCTCGCCCACCAGTCCACAGTCCATCCTGGATGGCAGTAACTCCACCCTGTCGGGCAGCGCCAGCTCGGGCGTCTCCTCCCTCAGCGAGAGCAACTTCGTCGGCCCCGCCTCCTCCTCCAACCGCCCGGGCAGCCGCACCGACACCCTGGAGTCCGTCCCCAGCAGCCAGGCCTGGACCACGGACCAGGAGGACCTGGACTCGCCCTACCAGCCCGTCAGGTACAGCCTCTCGGAGCCGGAAGTCCTGGACGGAGTCAAACCCCCGCCCTGCCGCAGCCACTCCGCCCCGGGAGGCGTCACCCCGGCTCAAGTAGGCGGACAAATCCTGCCCCAGGGTCCGGGTCCGGTCTCCACCGGCGCCCCACAACAGCAGCCGGACGGGCTGCCGCACCCCCAACACCTGTACTACTACCACCACCACCACTTCCACCCGCACTACCTCCCCCACCACCCGCCGCTCTACCACATCCACGAGCCGCCGCCGGCGCTGCCCCCCAAGCCCTACCTCAGGGAGGGCTGCATCCCCGAGGAGGACCCGCTGAACCCGCAGACCGCCCCGCCCCCCCCTGCCCCCAGGCCCATGCCACGCAAGATCTCGCAGCCCATCATCGCAGCGACCAAGGACGAGCAGGCCAAGGTGGCATGGGAGCACGGCGTCGGCGAGGACTGAGACGCACGGAGACGGTTCGTAGGAAATACAGATGAACAGAAGATAAAGTCTTTGTTTTCAGAAGAGAGAGAGAAGGAAGAGAGAGCGGGAGCCGAACTGAAGCTGAGAGGAAACAGGACCCCCCCCCGCACACACACACTCACTTGAACTGCGTCGGTTACGACACTATGGGAACACCTATAGTAACCGACGCAGCGTCTCGTTCCCCTATCTCGGGGAACAAGGGTTACATACGTAACCCGAGACGTTCTCCTCGTCCTCAGCAGCTCCGCGTCCTCCTGAGAACGAGATCTCCTGTAATCACCAAATGACTTTTCACATATTGCATAATTTCTTCGGTTCAATCAAGAAGATTTAATCAATCTATTTAATTTAATCTCTAACTCCATCTTGATAATATCCATATCTCTACGTTCTGTCTGAAGTTGCACAGAAACCTTTTTTTAATTATTGATTTCATTTCATTGATAACATGACTCAGACGCCATTCAGAAGCTTACAGATTTTAGATTTAGGAGTTGTTACCTTGCTCTGAAGACGTTGAGCCGAGCAGCACTTTAACTACAACAAGGCACTAAATCAATAATAATAACAATAATTTAATAATTTATACTTTATTCATCCTGCAAGGGAAATTACAATGTTTTCACTCTGTTATTATTATTATAATACACATTACACACAGGCCTGAATTACACAGGAGACAGAATAATAATCACATATTTTTATAAAGAGGTTTGTTTAGATGCTAAATGAAGAAAAACATTAATAATATAAATTATAATAATGACCCGAGTAGGGCTGTCCCCGACTACAGACGTTCTCCGTCCCCTAACACTGTGGCGACTAATGCGTTGGTTTCATCCACAGGTGTGTAAAACAAACGCTCCTCGTTAGATCTCAGAGATGAATCATAACTCTCATGGAAATGAGTCATTCAGCATCAAAAAAGCATCAAAAATGACTAAAGAAATCTCAGATTAGTCGACTAGTTAACTGCTACGTCTACACTGCTACGTTTTATTTTTCAGCCCTACACACATCACCATAACAACCAATCAAACGACACATCGATGCTGTAAGTCAACGACAAACAACTAGCAGAAAGTATTTATATTGTCCAACAAAAGCATCGACGTACAGTATGTAGATAAATGTAAAGCCGTATGTACAAGTATATAAAGTATATAAATATCATTTTTATTTAAGTATTACCCTTTGGATTGGAGGTTATATATTATGTAGAAATATGCAAGATACATGGCTCCCTGAGCCGGTCAGAGCTGCTCACACACACACACACACACACACACACACACACACACACACACACACACACACACACACACACACACACTGCGATGTCATAACGGCCTTGTCGACCTGTGATGGATTTCTTTTGGCTGTGGAGGGAAGGACTTTCATAAAGAATATTAACTATAATAATAATATAAATATACACTTTTTGGGGCATTTTTTATGAAAGTGACGAACTGTACATATTTTAAATGAACACATTTTGTATGCATGTTCATTGATTGACAGCTTAAACCTGATGCTGAGCACTGATGTCTTTAAATCTACAGATATAACCTCGCTGTGAAAGTACTGTGAACGAAACTACTTTTTTATTGTTTTCGTTGTGTATTAAAGATGTCGAACCGTTTACTTTTAGCCACCAGTTCAGATTAGAAACTCGCTGTAATCCCTCCGCTCCTTTTATTTACTGTAAGAGCCGTTAGCTCGCCTGGTTCAGCCCCGTGATTGGCTCTCAGATGTTCACCATGCTCCGTGTTTCCTGCCTGAAGCTGGGTCACGGCGGCAGCGACCTGTGACCTCTGAGAGAGACCTGTGACCTCTGAGAGAGACCTGTGACCTCTGGGGGAGACCTGTGACCTCTGGGAGAGACCTGTGACCTCTGGGGGAGACCTGTGACCTCTGGGGGAGACATGTGACCTCTGAGAGAAACCTGTGACCTCTAGGAGAGACATGTGACCTCTGGGAGACACATGTGACCTCTGAGAGAAACCTGTGACCTCTAGGAGAGACATGTGACCTCTGGGGGAGACATGTGACCTCTGGGAGAGACCTGTGACCTCTGGGAGAGACATGTGACCTCTGGGGGAGACATGTGACCTCTGGGGGAGACATGTGACCTCTGGGAGACACATGTGACCTCTGGGAGAAGACATATGGCACAAAGTTTTAACCCTGTATGGTATTTGGGTCAAATTGACCCATTTCAAATTTTTACAAGAAGAAAAATGGTCCAAGTTCCATGTTTTCTACCTGAGATCAACGTCCTTTCCTTATTTCCTGAGATAAACATGTATTCCTGACTCAGAACATTATTCTGGATATGACACTTTATGTTGTTTCCATAGTGGATTTTTAACATGAATTATAACCTTATGACAAAAAACAAACCCCACTTCCATGTTTAACTGTGTTCTAGTAGAGACTGATGCATTCCCTGAACATAGATGTTATCTCAGCTGGTGGAAATTGAGATAAAGACAACATTTGTTAATAGATTAAGAAGTAAAATTTTATTTCAGAATTGCTTTTAAAACCCCAAATAAATCATAGGTCAGTGTGAGCCGAGGGACACGAGAGGGTCCCGAAGACCACACAAGGGTTAGAGGACCTCTGAGAGAAATGTTAGAGATATGGCTGCTGGTGATATTCGGCATTGTATTTTTATTTTCCAAATTACAATCTTCCAATTTGGCATTTTCAGCGAATAGCTCGCTTGCTCAGAGGTTGTTGTTGTTTCCCCGAATCAAAACAACAGAGAGAGGAAGGGGAGGGACAAAGTCTCCACACGTTACTGCACCTCTCAATATGCACTGCTGCAGAATGTGTCATAACTCCATTTGTTTATACAGTCAATTACATTTTATTTATGGTATCAATTCATAACCAAAGTTATCTGGAGACCCTTTACAGATAGAGCAGGTCTAGACCACACTCCAGAATTTACAAGGACCCAACAGGTCTAGTAGTTTCCTCCAGAGCAAGCAACAGGGCCACAGTGGAGAGGAGAAACCTCCTTTTAGGAAGAAACCTGGGACAGACCCAGACCCAGACCCAGACCCAGACCCAGACCCAGACCCAGGCCCAGGCTCTTTGTAGGCGGTGTCCAACGACCGGTTGGGGTTAGAATGAAGAGTACATTGTTTCCCTTGCCTTGAAAGTCAGCTGTTTGTTTGACCCCCCCCCCCCCCCCCCCCCCCCAATCAATCTAGGATATGATAACTTGAACCCCCCTCCCCCTCCCCCCCAATCAATCTATTCTGCACAGATAACTTGGCGCTCTGATGCTCTGACACTTTACTACCTGCCACGCTCCCGTTGACGGACACTCGAGGGCGCCGGCCCTTTAAATCTAACTTTAGGTCGTAATAGCTGCTTGAACAATCGACCTATGGGAGCGTTTTTTCGGGGGAGGACGGTCTCCTCGTTTAGCAAAGCACCAGTTAGAATAACAGAGAGCATGCTGGGACACTAAAACCACTGAACACACTTGTTTGTATTCGTCTGTAAATGCTGTGAGAGATAAAGAGGAGGAACGTGAAGGGAACGCACGGAGGTTTGTGTCTGTGTACATAAAGAAGAAGAGAGTGTATTTATACTGATCCTAAAAGGGCAAAAACCTTGTAAACATGTAGATTGTGAGTGTCTGTACTTTCTGATGTAAAACTGTTTTTAAACCTAGTCGACAGCAGACAACACGCGTTCCTTTTGTCTAATTATTCAGATTGTTTCAGGGCAGCTGTGGGAGTTTTATCACTTTTATTATTTTGTGTTTTTTTTGCATCAATGATGAATTCAGATTACTACTTTGATGTTTTTTTTTTCTTTTTGCAATGATGATGCTTCTGAGTATTTCTTGTACATAAAAGTCTTTATTGTGTTAGCATGGGTATAAACTGTGACGTAGATGTACATACTCACGTTTTCCTACTCACTAAACAAACGGCTGTGTTGTGGATTTATGATTAATGACAAACATTAAACAATAATGTTTTATTGACTCAGTTCTGATTCAGCCTGCGTTGCTTTCACATTTTTAGGTCAAGTTAGACTGTAAAGTAGACGTATTCACACAAAGTAGCAGTCCCATACTGTAAAAATATTATGTTACATATAAAATTTTAAAATTTAAAATTTAAAATTGTACTTAAGATGAAGTATTATCTGCTGGATTTACTTTAAAAGACAGGAAGTCATTGGACAGGAAAAAAGTCTATCAGAGATAGTAACAAGGTTGTATAGTATGTTGAAAAAATTCATAGTTATAGAATATTATGTTAAAAGTAAATCATAAAAAGTCATAATAAGACATAAGACAGTCGTAGTATAGTATGTTGAAAAAAAATCATAAAAGAATTCATAAAAAGTCATAGTATAGTATGTCAAAAATTTCATATAAAAATTCATAAATTCATAGTATTTTATGTTGAAAAAAGTCAAAGTCATAGTATAGTATGTCGAAGAATTAATTTAAAAAAACCGTAGTATAGTAAGTCAAAAAATCACTATAAGTCATAATATAGTATGTCAAAATATTAATTTAAAAAGTCACAGTATAGTATGTGAAAAACCTAATTTAAAAATTCATAAAAGTCATAGTATAGTATGTCAAAAAAAAATCATAAAATAATTCATAAAAAGTCATAGTATAGTAAATTCGAAAAAATCAAAAGTCATAGTATGTTGAAAACATACGTCATAGTATGAAAAAAATTCATAAAAAGTCATAGTATAGTATGTCAAAAAATTCATAAAAGTCATAGTATAGTATGTCGAAAAATTAATAAAAAGTAAAAGTATCATTTCGAAAATATAGTTTCATTTCAATTTCATTAAAAGTCATAATATAGTATGTCGAAAAATTCATATAGAAATTCACAAAATTCATAGTATATTATGTTCAAAAATTCATTTAAAAAGTCATAGTATAGTACATTGAAAAATTCAAAAAAGTCATAGTATAGTATGTCAAAAAAATCAATTATAAGTCATAATATAGTATGTCAAAAAATTAATAAAAGTAATTGTATATTATGTTTAATAATTCATATAAAAAGTCCTAAAATTAATAGTATATTATGTTGAAAAAAAGTCATAAAAGTCATAGATAGTATGTCATAATATTAATTAAAAAAGTCATAGTATAGTAAGTCTAAACATAAAAGTTATAGTATTGTATGTCGAAAAATTCACATAAAAATTCATAGTATATTATTTCAAAAATATATTTAAAAATTCATGTCATAATATAGTATGTTGAAAAATTCATAAAAAGTCATAGTATAGTATGTTGAAAAAAATCATAAAATAATTCATAAAAAGTCATAGTGTAGTATGTTGAGAAATTAATTAAAAGTCATAGTATATTATTTAAAAAAAATTATTTAAAAAATTCATAATATAGTATGTCAAAAAATCAATTATAACTCATAGTATAGTATGTCCAAAAATTCATAAAAGTCATAGTATATTATGTTGAAAAATTCATATAAAAAGTCCTAAAATTCATAGTATATTATGTTGAAAAAAGTCATAAATGTCATAGTATAGTATGTCAAATAATTAATTAAAAAACCATAGTATAGTAAGTAAAAAAATCAATTATAAGTCATAGTATAGTATGTCAAATATTAATTTAAAAATTCATAGTATAGTAAGTCTAAAACATAAAGGTATAGTATTGTATGTTGAAAAATTCACATAAAAATCATAGTATATTATGTAAAAAAATATTTTGAAATATTTCATAAAAAAGTTATAGTATAATATATAAAAAGAATTCATAAAAAGTCATAGTATAGTATGTAAATGAAATTATAAAGTAATAGTATATTGCTTCAAAAAAAATCAAAAAAGTCATAGTATGTTGAAAATTAAAATAATAAAAGTCATTGTTACATTGTTTCATGTAAAACAAACTTAAAAAAAATAATATAGTACTATTGTAACACCATCATATGGTAGAGGTATTTTAGTTAACAGGTAATACGTCGAAAAAATCGTTGTTTAGTTTGTTGAAAAAAATCATAAAAGTCAAAGTATAATACGTCAAATCATAAGTCATAGTATGTCGAAAAAATATATTAAAAGTTATAGTGTATATTGAAAAAATTCATAGAAATCATAGTACAGCATGTCAAAAGGTTAAAAAAAGATATGTCTAAAAAATTAATTAAAAGTCATAGTATAGTATGTCAAATAATTCCTTAAAAGTCATACAGTATATTGAAAAAAAATCCTACATTTATAGTATATTGTGTCAAAAAGTTATAAAAAAGACAAAGTATGCTGACATTTTTCATAAAAAGTCATAGTATAGCATGTCAAAAAATTAAGAAAAAGTCATTAAAAGTCATAATATAGAATATCGAAAAAGATTATGAAAGTCATCGTATAAATATATAAAAACTCATAGTATAGTATGTAAAAATCATTATAAAGTAATAGTATAATCACGTCAAAAAGTGTCGAAAGTTA
>NW_022605402.1:12500-49432 GCF_008692095.1 Etheostoma spectabile
ATTAGAAAACTGATGAGATATCAAATATAGACACTTTTTACAGTGATTTGGAGTTGTTCCCCATGAAGGGTTGAATCCATTCTTTTCCTCCTTTCTCTTTCTCCCAGTCTTTGTTATAAATATATGTATTATATTATAATATATATGTATTTCACCCACTTTATCCCGGGCATTTATTCCTTCAAAAACTCTCCTCCAGTCCAGTCACTATCAGTCGCTACCATAGACCGTTAATATTAATCAATAATATACAGTCAATGGTCGCTACTCGCGCATTTTCCAACCAGAAAAAAAACAGACTGCCCTGTTCTGCCTCTGATTGGCTGGTACTCGTTTCCATCTGGGTCAGAGCCAATTAGAAGCAGGAGGTGGGCGGGACATAACTCTGATGTCTCCAGTGTGAAAGGGGAAAGGGGCGGGACAGGTAAGACAAACTCCTATGTTTAAATAACATATCAGCTTGACAACCTATTATGGAGCTAGGAACAAGCCCAAATAAGACACTATACTTTAGTTACAAGCCCAAATTAAATGTGTGTAAGCGACTTTACAGAAAAACAAGCCCAAATTCGCTTATAATAAGCGGACTTGGCAACACTCAGTCTCTTTTTTTCTCTTACGTCACTTCCAAGTCTCCTTTATACCGACGCCTACAACAACAAAACATTCATAAGAAAAACATGAGTTGAGTACAAGAGTCAGTTGTAGCATCTCAACACCTCCAAGGTTGAACCAGATGTTGGAATGCAGCCATTAAATGTAAAGGACTAAAGGATGTTTAGTGACAGGGGTGTTTAGTAAATGATTTAGTAAATAAACCTTTTAATAATCAAGAAACAGTGTCAAGAGGATTCCTATCAACACATCGTCCAGCATGGCTCAGACACCCAGTCCATAAACAATCCGTGGTCCAAAACAAATACACCCAATGCATGTTCCCATAACATTAAAAAGCTGCACATGAAGACGGTATGGGTGACCATTACTTAGTATGTTGAAAAAAAAATCATAAAAACTCATAGTATAGTAGGTAAATAAAATCCTTAAAACTTAATAGTGTATTACGTCGAAAACATAAAAAATGGTTAAAGTATAGTATGTTGAAAAAATCATAAGTTGTATGTTGAAAATGTCATTAAAAGGCATAGTATAGTATGTAAAGTGATATAATTAAAAGTTAAAGTATAGTATTTTGAAAATATTTATAAAAAGTCATAGTGTAGCATGTCAAAAAAGTCATAAAAAGTCAGTACTGTATGTTGAATAACAAAGACAAAAAATATTACATTTAACTGTTTTGTCATTACATAGAGTACATGTCCAGAGACAGTTTAGCATCTAAACCAGAAGTACAAAAAGCAGTAAAGTTCAGAGTACAGACTTCATAAAACATTTAATATGTGGAATAAACAGAACGAAGTGTGAATACACTAAAATATATACACCATATAAACATTGTAGACAGTGCAGACAAAAGCATAAATTACAAAGTGCAGAGGGTAATTTACAGACAAAATTATACATGATAAAGGAGAAGACTGTTTGTGGGTCTGCTGGTCCTGGATCGGAGAGTCCTCGTGGTTTTCACGCTCTGCACTGGTTTCTGGTTCATAACAGAGCCGTTACCATGACAACCTGGGATGTAAACAGGTAACCATAGTGCAGGACTCAATACTTTCAAAATATAGTAAACAAAAAAGGTGTAGTACAGCATGACAAAACTATCATTATAAAGTACTAGTAAAGTAGGTCGAAAAAAACATTAAAGACATAGTATGTTGAAATAAACTTAAAGTCACAGTATAGTATGTCAAAATAAAGTCAAAGAAGTCATAGTATGTAAAAAGATTTATAAAAAAGTCACAGTATAGTATGTCGAAAAAAGTTTTAAAAAATAGTCATAGTATAGTGTTGAAAAAAAAGTAAAAAAAAGACATAGTATAGTATGTTGACAAAAAGTTGAAATAAAGTCAAAAAAGTCAATTATGTCAAAAAGAAGTAAAAAAAAAAAAAGTCATAGCATTGTGTGTCGAAAAAAACAAAATAAGACAGTAACGTATATTGAAAAATGTCATAGTACAGTATATCAAAAGAAAAAGACAAAAAGATTTAACTACTTTCAGAGCTTATTTATTCCACAGAGTACAAGTACATGACCTGAGAAGGTGAAACGCAGTTTAGCGTCTAGCCAGAAGTACAACAAAAAACAACAGTAAATGTAATGTACATACATAAAACATCATAAAACTTCATAAAACTTTATAAAAACGAAGAAATAAGAATAGAATGTGGATTAAACCGAACAAGGTGTGAATACACAGATATATATAATATATGAACATAGAAAGCAGTCCGTTTAATCAGTTTCTTTAAAGCGTAACAAAATTCTTGATTAAGTTATAGCTGGCACTAGAGCAGAAAACCCGAGTTTGGGCCAAAAACGGCATCGGCCATCGGACATCGGACTTCGCACATCGGACATAGGACATCGCGCATCGGACATCGCACATAGGACTTCGCACATCGGACATCGCGCATCGGACATCGCACATCGCACATAGGACTTCCTGTTTGGCCCTTTAACGCCATCGGACATCACACATCAGACATAGGACTTCGCGCATCGGACATCGCACATCGCACATAGGACTTCGCACATAGGACTTCGCACATAGGACTTTGCACATCGGACATAGGACATCGCGCATCGGACATCGCACATCGCACATAGGACTTCCTGTTTGGCCCTTTAACGCCATCGGACATCACACATCGGGCATAGGACTTCGCACATCGGACATCGCACTTCGGACATCGCACATAGGACTTACTGTTTGGCCTTTTAACGCCATCGCACATCGGACATAGGACTTCGCACATAGGACGTCGCACATCGGACATCGCACATAGGACTTCCTGTTTGGCCCTTTAACGCCATCGGACATCACACATCGGGCATAGGACTTCGCACATAGGACGTCGCGCATCGGACATCGCACATAGGACTTCCTGTTTGGCCCTTTAACGCCATCGGACATCACACATCGGGCATAGGACTTCGCACATAGGACGTCGCACATCGGACATCGCACATAGGACTTCCTGTTTGGCCCTTTAACGCCATCGGACATCACACATCGGGCATAGGACTTCGCACATAGGACGTCGCACATCGGACATCGCACTTCGGACATCGCACATAGGACTTCCTGTTTGGCCTTTTAACGCCATCGCACATCGGACATAGGATTTCGCGCATCGGACATCGCACATCGGACATCGGACTTCCTGTTTGGCCCTTTAACGCCATCGGACATCACACATCAGACATAGGACTTCATGCATCGGACATCGCACATAGGACTTCGCACATAGGACTTTGCACATCGCCCTATAGCAGAAAAACCGTGTTTGGCCCTTTCATCGGGCATCGGACTTCGCACATCGGACATCGGACTTCCTGTTTGGCCCTTTAACGCCATCGGACATCACAAATCGGAAATAGGACTTCATGCATCGGACATCGCACATAGGACTTCGCACATAGGACTTCGCACATAGGACTTTGCACATCGCCGTATAGCAGAAAAAACGTGTTTGGCCCTTTCATCGGACATCGGACTTCGCACATAGGACGTCGCACATCGGACATCGGACTTCGGACATCGCACATAGGACTTCCTGTTTGGCCTTTAACGCCATCGCACATCGGACATAGGACTTCGCGCATCGGAAATCGCACATCGCACATAGGACTTTGCACATAGGACTTCGCACATCGCCCTATAGCAGAAAAACCGTGTTTGGCCTTTTCATCGTACATCGGACATAGGACTTTGATCAAAGGAATTCGCACATCGGACATTTAAAAACCATATATCCATGGCACTATAGCAGAAAAAACGTGTTTGGCCCTTTAACGCCATCGGACACCGCACATAATACTTCGCGCATTGGACATAGCATATCGGACATCGGACATTTAAAAACCACATATCCATGGCACTATAGCAGAAAAACCATGTTTGGCCATCGCACATAATACTTCGCGCATCAGACATCGCACATAGGACTTCGCACATCGGACATTTAAAAACCATATATCCACGCGTTCACTGAATACAGCTTATTCTCCTGATTTAGGCCACGCCCATTTCTGCCTGGACTTTTACGAGTGAAAATCGCAATTTATTGAAAACCAATGTTTTCGTACTCTTCCTAGACTGTGCAATGGATCTGCACAAAACTTCGCAAATAGCACCTCCAGACTGACCTGACAAGAAGTTGTATAAAGATTTTTTATAGAACAAAAATTTTGCATATTACACACATACAAATTTGAGTATCTAGCTATGAAAACTACAGCGTTGGCACTTCTTGGCCAAAATAAAAGCTTTCAAAGCCAAACATTAGAATATTCACTCTTAAGGACAAAAATTCCAACTGGTTCTCACAAAGATAATACAAATAAATATAAAAATAAACTCTTTTCTCTTTGAAATCCTTTTACAAAAGTCATACATGTAAAGTCATCATACATTTTGTGGCTGTATATATAGATAAAAATATCTATATATACACACACACACACACACACACACACACACACACACACTATATAAACATAGTAAGCAGTCCGTTTAATCAGAGTTTCTTTAAAGGCATCGGACATCGCACATCGGACTTCGGACATAGGATTTCGCACATCGGACATTTAAAAACCATATATCCATGGCACTATAGCACGAAAACCGTGTTTGGCCCTTTAACGCCATCGGACATCGCACATAATACTTCGCGCATCAGACATCGCACATAGGACTTCGCACATAGGACTTTGCACATCGGACATTTAAAAACCATATATCCACGCGTTCACTGGATACAGCTGAATCTCCTGATTTAGGCCACGCCCATTTCTGCCTGGACTTTTACGAGTGAAAAATCTCAATTTATTGAAATCCAATGTTTTCGTACTCTTCCTAGACTGTGCAATGGATCTGCACAAAACTTCGCAAATAGCACCTCCAGACCGACCTGACAAAAAGTTGTATAAAGATTTTTTTTATAGAATAAAAATTTTGCATATTACACACATACAAGTTTGAGTATCTAGCTATGAAAACTACAGCGTTGGCACTTCTTGGCCAAAATAAAAGCTTTCAAAGCCAAACATTAGAATATTCACTCTTAAGGACAAAAATTCCAACTGGTTCTCACAAAGATAGTACAAATAAATATAAAAATAAACTCTTTTCTCTTTCAAATCCTTTTACAAAAGTCATACATGTAAAGTCATCATACATTTTGTGGCTGTATATATAGATATAAATATCTATATATACACACACACACACACACACACACACATACACTATATAAACATAGTAAGCAGTCCGTTTAATCAGAGTTTCTTTAAAGGCATCGGACATCGCACATCGGACTTCGGACATAGGATTTCGCACATCGGACATTTAAAAACCATATATCCATGGCACTATAGCACGAAAACCGTGTTTGGCCCTTTAACGCCATCGGACATCGCACATAATACTTCGCGCATCAGACATCGCACATAGGACTTCGCACATAGGACTTTGCACATCGGACATTTAAAAACCATATATCCACGCGTTCACTGGATACAGCTGAATCTCCTGATTTAGGCCACGCCCATTTCTGCCTGGACTTTTACGAGTGAAAAATCTCAATTTATTGAAATCCAATGTTTTCGTACTCTTTCTAGACTGTGCAATGGATCTGCACAAAACTTCGCAAATAGCACCTCCAGACCCGACCTGACAAAAGTTGTATAAAGATTTTTTTATAGAATAAAAATTTGCATATTACACACATACAAGTTGAGTATCTAGCTATGAAAACTACAGCGTTGGCACTTCTTGGCCAAAATAAAAGCTTTCAAAGCCAAACATTAGAATATTCACTCTTAAGGACAAAAATTCCAACTGGTTCTCACAAAGATAGTACAAATAAATATAAAAATAAACTCTTTTCTCTTTCAAATCCTTTTACAAAAGTCATACATGTAAAGTCATCATACATTTTGTGGCTGTATATATAGATATAAATATCTATATATACACACACACACACACACACACACATACACTATATAAACATAGTAAGCAGTCCGTTTAATCAGAGTTTCTTTAAAGGCATCGGACATCGGACATAGGACATCGCGCATCGGACATTTAAAAACCATATATCCATGGCACTATAGCACGAAAACCGTGTTTGGCCCTTTAACGCCATCGGACATCGCACATCGGACATTGCGCATCGGACATTTAAAAACCATATATCCATGGCACTATAGCAGGAAAACTGTGTTTGGCCCTTTAACCTCATCGGACATCGCACATCGGACTTCGGACATAGGACTTCGCACATCGGACATCGCACATCGGACATTGCGCATCGGACATTGCGCATTGGACATTTAAAAACCATCTATCCATGGCACTATAGCAGGAAAACTGTGTTTGGCCCTTTAACGCCATCGGACATCGGACTTCGGACATAGGACTTCGCACATCGGACATCGCGCATCGGACATCGCACATCGGACTTTGGACATAGGACTTCGCACATCGGACTTCGGACATAGGACTTCGCACATCGGACATCGCGCATCGGACATTGCGCATCGGACATTTAAAAACCATATATCCATGGCACTATAGCAGGAAAACTGTGTTTGGCCCTTTAACCTCATCGGAATTCGCACATCGGACTTCGGACATAGGACTTCGCACATCGGACATCGCGCATCGGACATCGCGCATCGGACATTGCGCATCGGACATTGCGCATCGGACATTTAAAAACCATATATCCATGGCACTATAGCAGGAAAACTGTGTTTGGCCCTTTAACGCCATCGGACATCGGACTTCGGACATAGGACTTCGCACATCGGACATCGCGCATCGGACATTGCGCATCGGACATTTAAAAACCATATATCCATGGCACTATAGCAGGAAAACTGTGTTTGGCCCTTTAACGCCATCGGACATCGCACATCGGACATAGGACTTCGCACATCGGACATGGCGCATCGGACATTGCGCATCGGACATTTAAAAACCATATATCCATGGCACTATAGCAGGAAAACTGTGTTTGGCCCTTTAACGCCATTGGACATCGGACATAGGACTTCGCACATCGGACATCGCGCATCGGACATTTAAAAACCATATATCCATGGCACTATAGCAGCAAAACTGTGTTTGGCCCTTTAACCTCATCGGACATCGCACATCGGGCTTCGGACATAGGACTTCGCACATCGGACATCGCGCATCGGACATTTAAAAACCATATATCCATGGCATTATAGCAGGAAAACCGTGTTTGGCCCTTTAACGCCATCGGACATCGCACATAGGACTTCGCACATCGGACTTCGCACATCGGACATCGCGCATCGGACATTGCGCATCGGACATTGCGCATCGGACATTGCGCATCGGACATTTAAAAACCATATATCCATGGCACTATAGCAGGAAAACTGTGTTTGGCCCTTTAACGCCATCGGACATCGCACATCGGACATAGGACTTCGCACATCGGACATCGCGCATCGGACATTGCGCATCGGACATTTAAAAACCATATATCCATGGCACTATAGCAGGAAAACTGTGTTTGGCCCTTTAACGCCATCGGACATCGCACATAGGACTTCGCACATCGGACATGGCGCATCGGACATTGCGCATCGGACATTTAAAAACCATATATCCATGGCACTATAGCAGGAAAACTGTGTTTGGCCCTTTAACGCCATCGGACATCGCACATCGGACATATTACGCACAAACAAATTTGAGTATCTAGCTATGAAAACACCAGCGTTGACATTACTCGGCCAAAATAAAAGCTGTCAAAGCCAAACATTACAATATCACGAACATTGGCCACTAGTGGGCGCTGCAAATACCAAACGTTTATATCTCATGAACCGCTCATCTGCTTTTTACAAATCGCAGAAGGTTTTGTATCCAGCCTAGAAGCTATTAATCTGAACGGTTACATGTGCCTCTCCATGTTTCCCCACATTTGTTCAGTTTCTATGCTCCTCATATCTGGAATAAACTCCCAGAAACCTGTAGATCTGCTGCTACTCTCAGTTCTTTTAAATCAAGGCTGAAGACATTTCTTTTTGATGCTGCCTTTCTTTAAATTAATGCTCATTTCTTTCTTATGCTGCACTGTAACTTTTATTCTTGTGTTTTATGTGTCTATTTTTTAACTGTCTATTCATGTGTTTTACCGGTTTTTAATGCTTATGATTTTTAACTGTTTGTACTTGTGTTTTATCTGTTTAACTGATTTTGTGTAAAGCACTTTGAATTGCCCTGTTGCTGAAATGTTCTCTCCAGATGAAGCTGCCTTGCCTTGGGTTCCTCTCCCCGGGTCGTGGAGACCGACCAACGCGGGGAGGCTTGTACCCCGTCGTAACTGCTTACAGTTCTAGTTCAACTATTCTCACCACTTCAACATCTTCTTACTGATTTAAGCTATTTCTTCAGTTTAGCTTTAGCATTTCAAATGTTTAAAAATTTTCCACATCTTTTTTTTACATTAGTGGTGTTATTCCACTTAATTAAAACCATTCCTACTTTTTCAAATATTCTCACTCCTTCAACAACTAAAATTCAAACTGGTTCTCACAAAGATAGTCGTACAAATAAACACACAAACACTTTTACAACACTCGTACATGTAAAGTCATCATACATTTTGTAGCTTTAGCATCTCTGACCCCTGTTCAGGTGAACCGTTTCCATGGTTGAGCAAACTCTTCTCCTGGTTGCCCACACACTTTTCCACTTCATGCAGACCGTTTCCCTGCTGACGAGAACCTGCAGCAAAGAAAAGAATATATTCCATAAAGTCAACTTTTATATTACAAAGATATTATTTTGATGTTCCAAAACAAATAGATTTACATTTCATCAAAACTCTGTTATACAAACAGGTAGCTCCAATCAATCTGATTGGTTCACAGCTGTGTTATTATAACAACATACAAAGTCCTTAGAATTAGACTAAACTTACCTTTATTGCAGCGTATTGAGATGACCTTTGCGGCACCAAGCAGAGCTTGAACGGCAACAACAATCAGAGCTCCTAAAACTAATCCACCAATCCATCCGACAACCACTTCACTGGATGAGTCCTCACACACTTTCCCTGAAACACATCACACACAGCTGATAGAACTCAAACTGCACACCAGGTACACACACAGACTACACACAACACTTAAAAGGTGTCTAAACAAATGGCTTAAACCACCAAGAAAGAAATCTCACCACAGATAAGAACAAAGGTCTCAGCCTGAGTCTGATGGCTGATTTCCTCCTGGGTGACGACACAGCGGTAGTTGTCTGTCTTGGTCACCGTGGTGATGAGGGTGATGTAGTAGCTGCCTCCTCTTTCTGAGGTCTGAGGTTCCTCAGCAGGAAGTGGGTTTCCAGCCCCGTCCCTCCACTCTAGTTTGGGTCTTGGAGTCGCCCCTCGGACCTCACACTGCAGCAGCGCTGAGTCAGATGTGGCGTTCAGGGTCCTGATGTACGGTTCTGGAGAAGCAGCTGTGGACACAGTATAAACAAAGGGTTATGAAAGACAGAAAATGATAGAAATGTGATCATATATAACATTGTTGTTTATGCCTGACTGTAGATACATTGTGTTTAAAGAGAAGAACAAAGAACAGGGTTCATACGCAGGTTAACCAAAACTTTTCCAGCAAATTTCCATGACTATGTATTCTGGAAAATCTCAGACGACATTATACAGTAAGAATTAAAATCTGTGTTAACGTTTACCCTCAGAGGTTTAACAATTAAATGAATGACATTAATGTACGCGGTTCATAGTGGAATTCGTAATATTGCGCCTCGAAGAGAAAGTTAAGGATAAAGGAGAATCCCGGCCGATTTTTACATTAATCTTAATCTCTATAGATATGCGAGTACTTTTGATTGAAACCCCCCGACCTGAATCAGTGAAGGCAACACTGAGTAGCTGCAGTACGTGTACAAGCTTCCATGAGATAAAACAGCAGCTAACGGGGCAGGTTTTAGAGCCTTTGTGTCTCTTAACAGACAGAGGACAGGTTTTAGAGCCTTTGTGTCTCTTAACAGACAGAGGACAGGTTTTAGAGCCTTTGTGTCTCTTAACAGACAGAGGACAGGTTTTAGAGCCTTTGTGTCTCTTAACAGACAGAGGACAGGTTTTAGAGGCTTTGTGTCTCTTAACAGACAGAGGGCAGGTTTTAGAGTCTTTGTGTCTCTTAACAGACAGAGGGCAGGTTTTAGAGTCTTTGTGTCTCTTAACAGACATAGGGCAGGTTTTAGAGTCTTTGAGTCTCTTAACAGACAGAGGACAGGTTTTAGAGCCTTTGAGTCTCTTAACAGACACACAATGCAACTAATATGTCTGTCCAACATGAACAGGGCCCTTACGTAACATCAAGATGTGTTTTCAACTCAGACATTGTTTTAATTCACCTTCCCTGTCTCCATCTTGCTAGTAGCTATTGTAGCTTCCCCGGTTAGCTGCTAGTTGTTAGCTGCTAGTGATAAGTGTGTTCAGCCATGCTTTTATGAAAATCATAATGCATTGTGTGTCTGTTAAGAGACACAAAGGCTCTAAAATCTGCCCTCCGTCTGTTAAGAGACACAAAGACTCTAAAACCTGCCCTCCGTGTGTAAAGAGACACAAAGACTCTAAAACCTGCCCTCCGTCTGTTAAGAGACACAAAGGCTCTAAAACCTGTCCTCTGTCTGTTAAGAGACACAAAGGCTCTAAAACCTGTCCTCTGTCTGTTAAGAGACACAAAGGCTCTAAAACCTGCCCTCTGTCTGTTAAGAGACACAAAGGCTCTAAAACCTGTCCTCTGTCTGTTAAGAGACACAAAGACTCTAAAACCTGCCCCGTTAGCTGCTGTATTATCTCAGTGGAAGCTTGTACACGTAGCTGCAGCTACTCAGTGTTGCTGCACTGATTCAGGTCGGGGGGGTTTCAATAGAAAGGTCAAAGGTGACGCCAAATCCTCCAGCATCGAGCCTCCACAAGCAACCGCTCAACCCAGTGCGATCAAGATTTACGTAAATATTGGCAGAAATTCTCCTTTAAGACAATGTGAAATACATTTTTCATTAAAAGATTTTTTTTATTAAATCACATATTATTATGCTTTCTTTTTAAATTCCATGACTTTTCCAAAAGTCTTTATCTTTCCTGGAATTTGCAGTTTTCAAATACCATAACTTTTCCAGGTTTTTATGTACGTATGAACTCTGAAAGAAACAGGAAATAAGAATATGAGCTTTAACTACACAGATCACCGTTTTTGACGTGGACACCAAGAGATTCTGAAAAACTAGTTTGGTCTAGATCTATGAAACAGTTTCTCTGGCACTAAAGTTAATCTAGAACCAGTTACTCGTTGTGATCATTTTCTGCTTCTCTGTTTTATATCTTTGTAAACTGAATATTTTGGGGTTTTGATTGTTGGTCAGATAAAACCAGACACTGGGATTTGGGTCGCCCATTATTAATAAAGGTAATAACTCTTGGTCAGAAAGCGTTGACGGGCCGTTTAGAGACAGAGTCAGACCTTCAAACACAGACCAGGAGAAACCATTGATGATGTCACTGATGTCTACACCTGCAGCGTGTGCTACAACTCCATCACCCAGAGACTGGGTAGTATTATTATTAGGGGTCCAAGCCCGAGGATGCGTGCACCGCGGTATCGCAAGGCGATACGCGGTTCACACAGCAGGGCTGTGGAACCCTATTGTTTTCGCAAAAATTATTATTATTATTTTTCTTCTCCGCATAAAAGTGGTGCTGCAGCCTAAACCGTACATGGTGGCGACGCGCCATTATCAGGACTGGTCCGAACGTCCGCAAAGACCTCAGCCAAAAAAATTGACCCACTTCTACCACTAGGTGGCGCTATAGCAGAGTAAAACACGTTTAGCCCTATAACTCCCAAACCGTACATCGGAAATTTAAAAACCTTATATCCTCGCGTTCCCTGAATCCAAATGAATCTCCTGATATAGGCCACGCCCAATTCCGCCTAGACTTTTATGCGTGAAAAATCGCGATATATGGAAAACCAACTTTTTCGAACTCCTCCTAGACCGTTCAATGGATCCGCAGGAAACTTGGCACATAGCATCTCCAGACTGACCGGACAAAAAGTTCAATAAAGATTATTTATACAATAAGAATTGCGCGTATTACGCGCAAACAAATTTGTGTAGCTAACTACGAGAACACTGACTTTGCCATATCTCGGCCAAGATAAATACTATCAAAGCCAAACTTTAGAACATGGCTAAGTATGACCCTCTGAGGCTTTAAACCAAATGTCAAGAACATGGCCACTAGGGGGCGCTAAAAAACAAGAAGTTTATATCTCATGAACCGCTCATCCGAATTTTACAAAATTTGATGGATGCCATCTAGGCCCACTCCTGAGGTGGTCCTTACAGTGGGGTACTGATTGGTTCAAATGGCGTGGCCTAGGGACCAATGTTTGGATCAACCACTTACATTGTGTGTAATTAACAGGACGGATGTACAATGGGTACCAAACTTTAGAGTATTCATTGGTATGACCCTCCAAGGTGGTAAAACAAATTCCACGCATATTGGCCACTAGGTGGCACTACACAATGACGTCAAACGTGTTTTTGCCTATAACTCCTACATTATTCATCATGTTTTTCCTGAACGTACTTTGCCATATCTCGGCCAGATACGTGGTATCAACACCAAACTTGGGGTGATTGTTTGGCATGCCGCACGGAAGCTTCATACCAAATTTGGTAACGATGGGCCACTAGGGGGCGCTATAATCGACGTTTGTTGGTTTTGTGGACAAAGTCAATGCATTTAAATGGAAAATTTGCATTTGCAATATCTCTGCCACAGTACATGCTATCAAAACCAAGCCGGTAATGATTGTTTCGCCCACCGCCCGGAGGGCCACTGCCAAATTTGGTAAAGACAGGCCCTCTACAGGCGGTCTAATCAACATAGAACATTTCCCCGGGTCGCTGGTGGCGACTGGCGCGGGGAGGCTTGGACCCCGTTGAAACTGCGTGCAGTTCTAGTTACTATTATTATTATTAATATTATTCAAAGATTCAGACACAACACCTTCACTTTAAACTGTTGGCCTTTAAACATTATAGAGATCAGTGACATTAATCAAATTAGGACTCAACTCATCAGTTTTAAGATAGATCAAAGTAGATCTAAAATATACCGTGATAAGTTTACATGCCCATACTTAAGTTGACTAAAAAGAGGAATAAAATCATCACCTGAGTTTCCTCCTGATCTGTCTTTGAACCTCGTTCTGAAAGACAAATGAAAACATTAATCGGAGGGTGATGGTTTATTATTATGAACTAGTGAACTGATCTGAGCCTGGTAATGGAGTTATAACTCTAAAATGGAGCGGGACAAACCTAAGTAGACCCAAGCACGAATCACCACACACACACAAACACACACACACACACACACACACACACACACACACACACACACACACACACCACACACACCACACACCACACACACCCAACACACACACACACACACACACACCACACACACACACACACACCACACACACCACACACACACACACACACACACACACACACACACACAACACACCACACACACACACACACACACACACACACACACACACAAACACACACACACACACACACAACACACACACACACCCACACACACACACACAACCACACACACACACATGAGGGAGTTCAGACTATCAACTAGTAACTAAACGGAGCTCAGCAGGCTGGATGATAGGGCAAAACTCCACTTAATTATTAGTATTTGCTTTGGTTGGATAAGCAGATCGATACCACTCACGTCTGTACTGTAATATGAAGCTACAGCTAGCAGATAGTTAGCTTAGCTTAGCATTAAGACTGAAAGATGTCACAACATGCAGCCATGCACCAACAATGACAGAGAAGAGAAGCAGACTAGTAATATGGGATGTACAGTGGTGTGAAAAAGTGTTTGCCCCCTTCCTCATTTCCTGTTCCTTTGCATGTTTGTCACACTTAAGTGTTTCGGAACATCAAACCAATTTAAACAATAGTCAAGACAACACAAGTAAACACAAACAATTTTGTAAATGAAGGTGTTTATTATTAAAAGGTTAAAAAAAATCCAAACCATCATGGCCCTGTGTGAAAAAGTGATTGCCCCCCCTTGTTAAAACCTACTATAACACCTGAGTTCAATTTCTCTAGCCACACCCAGGCCTGATTATTGCCACACCTGTTCACAATCAAGGCATCACTTAAATAGGAGCTGCTTGACACAGTAAGGTCCACCAGAAGATCCTTAAAAGCTACACATCATGCCGAGACCCAAAGAAATTCAGGAACAATTGAGAAAGAAAGTAATTGAGATCTATCAGTCTGGAAAGGGTTATAAAGCCATTTCCAAAGCTTTGGGAAACCACGAACCACAGTGAGAGCCTTATCCACAAATGGCGAAGACATGGAAACAGTGGTGAACCTTCCCAGGAGTGGCCCGCCGCCCAAAATTACCCCAAAGCGAGCGACGACCTCATCCAAGAGGTCACAAAGACCCCACAACAACGTCCAAAGAACTGCAGGCCTCACTTGCCTCAGTTAAGTCAGCGTTCATGCCTCCACCATCAGGAAAAGACTGGGCAAAAATGGCCTGCATTGCAGAGTTCCAAAAAAAAACATCAAAGCTCGTCTCAATTTCTCCACAAACCATCTGATGATCCCCAAGACTTTTTGGACAACATTCTGTGGACCGATGAGACAAAGTGGAACTCTTTTGAAGGTGTGTGTCCAAATATATCTGGCGTAGAAGGAACACTGCTTTCATAAAAAGAACATTATACCAACAGTAAAATATGGTGGTGGTAGTGTGATGGTCTGGGGCTGTTTTGCTGCTTCAGGACCTGAAAGACTTGCCGTGATAAAAGGAACTATGATTCTGCGGTCTACCAAGAGATCCTGAAGGAGAAGTCCGACCATCTGTTCGTGTACTCAAGCTGAACGAACTTGGGTTCTGCAGCAGGACAATGATCTAAACACCCAGCAAGTCCACCACCGAATGGCTGAAGAAAACCAAGTGAAGTCTTTGGAGTGGCCTAGCCAAAGTCCTGACCTGAATCCTATTGAGATGTTTGGTATGACCTTAAAAAGGCCGTTCATGCTCGAAAACCCTCTAATGTAACTGATTAGGACAATTCTGCAAAGATGAGTGGGCCAAAATTCCTCCAGGACGCTGTAAAAGCCTCATTGCACGTTATCGCAAACCACTTGGTTTGCAGTTTGTTGCTGTTAAGGGTGCCCAACCAGTTATTAGGTTTAGGGGGCAATCACTTTTTCACACAGGGCCATGATGGTTTGTATTTCTTTTCACCTTATAATAAAACACCTTTATTTACAAATTGCATTTTGTGTTACTTGTGTTGTCCTTGACTATTGTTTAAATTGTTTGATGTTCCGAAACACTTAAGTGTGACAACATGCAAAGGAACAGAAATGAGGAAGGGGGCAAACACTTTTTCACACCACTGTAAAATACTCAAATTTGGTTATGGTAGCAAAGAGATGAAAGAAGCAGCAGTAGCTGTGTTCATCACCTGAGTTAACACTAGAGCAGCAGTAGCTGTGTTAATCACCTGAGTTAACGTTAGAGCAGCAGTAGCTGTGTTAATCACCTGAGTTAACATTAGAGCAGCAGTACCTGTGTTAATCACCTGAGTTAACATTAGAGCAGCTAGCTGTGTTAATCACCTGAGTTAACATTAGAGCAGCAGTAGCTGTGTTAATCACCTGAGTTTAACATTAGAGCAGCAGTAGCTGTGTTAATCACCTGAGTTAACATTAGAGCAGCAGTAAGCAGAAGCAGAGACTCAGTTCCTACACCATGATTTAGAAGATCTTGCAGGCAGCAGGACGATCAGCATCAGTTGCTTACGGGGAAGACAAGATCACGTAGTGGCAGAAGAGGAGAAGAAGAGAAAAAGATGGCAGTCAATTAGCATTACATGTTGAAACTACAAGAACCTGCTGGTCCACTGAATATTCTGAAACTGTCTCAACATCACTGTGAGTGCTGTCTTTCAACAAGACAAGGACCCAAAACACCCAGTAAGGAGCAAAGTCCTGGTTCCAGATGAACCAGATTGATGTTATAGAACCCTATTTCTTAAAAATAGCTGCTGATTGTGTAGCACAGCCTCTAACGTACCTTTTTTAACCTTACTTTAAGAGCAACACTATTCCTAAAATATGGAAATCTGCATTGTTTGCCCATTACTGAAAGGGGGTGATCCTCAAACTTAAATAATTATAGACCAATTTCTAATTTGTCGTGTTTTGGCCAAAACGCTTGAATCCCTGGTGAGTGATCAGATGAAAGACTTCTTGCATGGTCAGGATATTTTATCCCCAGGTCAGTCAGGTTTAGAAAAAAACATAGTACCATCACAGCTGCAATGAAGGTGATAAATGATATCTCTGTGCTCGTGACAAGAAGCAGCACTGTGCATCACTTTTTATTGATTTGTCAAAAGCTTTTGACCCAGTTGATCATGATGTTTTAAAGATTAGGCTTCTTAAATCGGGGTTTTCAAAGAAAACTGTCTCTTGGTTCTCAAACTATCTTAGTGACAGAACTCAGTGCATTAAGCATGATGGTGTTCACTCTGGTATTTTACCAATCTTTAAAGGGGTTCCACAAGGCTCTGTATTAGGCCCTCTTTTATTTACTATTTATATAAATGATCTTAATCGGCATGTGTCTGATGCAAACTTTCATTTTTATGCAGATGACAGTTATTTATTGCTGTGCACCCTCTCTTAAACAAGCCATTGCACATTTACAGAATGCTTTCAATGTGGTCCAAAATACTTTGCTACAGCTGAAACTTTTTTTTTTTCACAGACCTTCGAACAGGCCACTGAATGTTCCTCAGTGGTTACTCTTGATGGACGTGAAATACAGACTGTTACAACTTATAAGTATCTTGGTATTGTTATTGATGACTGCCTATCATTTAAGCCTCATGTTCACTGTCTAGTGAGAAAGTTGAGACTAAATTGGGTTTTTACTTTCGAAATAAGCTGTGCTTTTCTTTAAATGTTAAAAAACGTTTAGTGGCATCAACTTTTTTAACTGTGCTGGATTATGGTGATATACTATATATGCATTCATCTGCTCGATGCCTTCAGATGATTGACGCAGCCTATCATGCATCGTTGAGATTTATTACTAATTGTAAAGTTCGCACCCATCACTGAGCTGTATTCTCGTGTAGGGTGGTCTGCCTCGGCTACAACGGAGGCTTTGTCATTGTAACATTTATATATAAGCCTATTCTTGGTGCGCTTCCATCTTATTATGTTCACTTCTTATGAAGAAAAGTACGGTCATTACTCTCTCCGTTCTCAGGCTTTGTGTCTTGTTTTTGTCCCCACTTGTCAGTGCTGACTTTGCTTACTCTGCTCCCTTTACATGGAATTGGCTGCAGAAGAACTTGAAACTTAGTAAATTGTTTCCTTTGAGTATTTTTAAATGTAAATACTGCTATTTTATTAACACCCTATTATACATTTTCTGCACTTTCTGTAAAGGTAGAACACAACCTTGCTCAATTCTGGCTTGTTTAATTTGTTATTGAATGTGAGGTGTTCCCAATGCATGATATCATGGAATTAAAAGCTATTCCGAGGATTTTGAGCATCATGCACTTTTTTTTTAAACACACTCCTGCTATTATTCTGAACACAACTGCATGTTTCGAGACATTTATAATCTAATAAAATTCTCACAACTACTTTTATTGTAAAGCTATGTCTAAAAATTATAAACACACCTAGGGGAAAAAAAATAGCCATGTCTGAAGACCTCATGAAACCTTGTTCCAATAAAAAAAAATTTACACATCTGAACTTAAAACGGGTCAAATTTTGAGCCTAACAAATTATTGCGGCTGTATGCAGTCCAAAAGAGTGGCTGCCGCGAGGGACTAAACACAGAGTGGTCACAACATGTGACGTGCTCTTGATCGATTATTGCAACTGATTTTATTTTTCTTCTTCTTTCATAGTGCAATACACTTAGCGCTGCTGTTACCTCATGTAATTCTTAACTGGTGAGTAGAAATAATTGCGTTATACTGCGTGGTGCGCGGTGGCGGTCAACAAAAGTGTTCACTCCCAGCTTCACCCCCCCCGTCAAAGCCCAAAGAACCCAGGTGCACAGGTGCACCAAACAAACATATCACTTCCGCTCAAACCGTCATGAAAACCTACGTTAGCGCACAACAAATAATCAATAAATGAGACCATAAACAACATAATGTGGCTCCTACCACAATATAAGGTTTAACACAAGACTGAGTGGACAAAGAAGAACGGTCCATGTTTAAAACTCAAATGACAGCTTAAGATCAGCAATCAAGAAATTAATGTTAATAAAAGTACTCACCAACCACAAGGTTAATGTTGAATCTTTGAAGACGAGGAAAATAACAGCTGTAGTTTCCACTGTCAGATATCTTTGTATTTACTGATGATTATGGAGGCGTTGCCGTGCTTTAGTTCATCTGGAAAATGAGAGACTCGACCTTTGAACTCTTCACTCTGACCACCTCGACCGTTGTTGTAATGGATGCCAGCGTCATACAGGAACACCTCCTTCAGACCTTCATCTTCCTGAGGAGTTTTCCTCCTCAATCAAAGACCCCCGTTACAACGCTCTCCTTGGTGCTGAGGGAACAGGGCAACACCACGTCGCTGTCTTCTCTAACAACCACTTTAACATCGGACCCTGGAAGATAAAACATACTTTAATCATCATGTTTTAAATAGAGAAAGTCAGAGGAAATCTGAATATACATAACATCTTTTCTTCAATAATTCTCTCATAAAGCATCAAACTGCAGAGAGTCTCCATCAAACACTCTGATCTCTCTGGCAAATGAGAGAGATGTTCTATCATTTACTTTCTCAAGAATTTGATCAAAGGAAAATTAAAATATATTTTGAATATCATTTATCATTTAAAAATCATAATTGTAGGTTACAACTAGAGGATTTGCTGCTTTTCTTCGTCATATATGAGAGATAATAAAATATTATAAAGGTTTTGTATTGTTGATCCTATTGGAGTCTCCCTCTGGGGAACAAATTATTTAATATTGATCCATAATTTTAATAGTGAGATTCTTGCTGCAAGCAGCTGCAGTCCAAACTAAAACAAGATGTTGGAACCATAGACTGTATAAACTAGAACATGATGTTTAATATGAACTTCCCCACATCATCAACATGAGCTTTATAGAAAGAAAAGAAACCTGAAATACTTTAACTTTAAGTCACAGCTCTTCAGCTGAAAGTTACTGAAACAAAGAGTTCTGGGAAACTCGGTGACAGCTCTTTATCAATCTGGATGACTAAATATAATAAAAATCATATTTAAGGTTGTTGTTTGTTATTGAGGGTGCAGGAGGGAAACCCTCCGTGATTACACTCTAAAGATAAATAAATAAACCTCTTAATAAAAGACTTGAGATGATTTTTGTGGAATGATTCTCCTCCTCCACATTTCATTGCTGCTGCTGGACAACAAATTTCACTATTTCGCCTAAGCGAAGCGTCTCTGGCTCCAATTTATGCTACGAAGCCATCACTTGCAGTTAGCATCCATTGACTCCCATTCATTTTGGCGTCGCATTGACAGAGAATAACTTACATCTGAAGCGTTTAAAGACTGTATTTGTCCTTGTTTATTTCTAAAGAAAACAACGATGTACAAAGGCTCCGTTATCTTGTAGCTCACGTTATGGCTCCGTAGCAGACGTTTTTGAAAAAAGAGACTAATGATTGTGTCAAAACAACGCGATTTTCTGTCGCATAGTTGACAAATCCCCGTAATGCCAGGAGAAGCTCGCAGACAGTTTGGACTTCCATCTGCTGTTTAGGTTTAATTACTAATGTTAATAGCATGTTAGTTAGCAGTATTAGCCTGTGTCTATGTGAATGTTAACTAGCATGTTAGTTAGCAGTAATTAGCCTGTGTCTATGTTAATGTTAACTAGCATGTAGTTAGCAGTAATTAGCCTGTGTCTATGTTAATGTTAACTAGCATGTTAGTTAGCAGTAATTAGCCTGTGTCTATGTGAATGTTACTAGCATGTTAGTTAGCAGTAATTAGCCTGTGTCTATGTTAATGTTAACTAGCATGTTAGTTAGCAGTAATTAGCCTGTGTCTATGTTAATGTTAACTAGCATGTTAGTTAGCAGTAATTAGCCTGTGTCTATGTTAATGTTAACTAGCATGTCAGTTAGCAGTAATTAGCCTGTACCTATGTCATCTCCTAACATATTGCTACCCACACTCTGTCTCTGCTGATTGGGAATGATTGAGATTTCTCTTGCACAGCTACCAGAAGACTTACAACTTTCAGACACGTTTCCCACCTCACATCTACTTCTTCCACTCAGGTGGAGGCTGCGCAGTAACGCTCAGCATCACCGGGAAAGAGCTTCTAACAGACTTCACTGGTCTCCGTCCAGAACAACGGGACCTGGTGGTCCACTTCTTTAACTGTCTATGGGTTTAATCTGTCCCTTCACACAATCAAACACCAGTTACTGGTTTCTACACAAACACTTCACACAACAACCAGCCAAAACTTTCCATATGCTAACAGCATGTAGCTAGTAGCCACGCTAGCAGCGTGGTGGATTATCCTCCTCCTGTGAGAACACGCCTAATAGAAATTTTGCTAAAGTTAGCTTCCATGTTGTGTTTACGTCGGGCGTTATTATCATAAATTATTATTATCATATTATATGGGACCAACGCAACTTGTAGACAACTTCATGACCCAGAGATCCTGGTTTGACCTGATAATCACAGCTGATAAACTGCTTATTGAGCTTTAACTTTCTCACCTTGTTCCTGTCCCAGAGTCGTCCAGACAAAACCAGGAGACAGACTACAACAGCAGCTTCCGAGGTCCTGGAATAGGCGATATGTCGTAGTCTGTCCCCCCCCCTGAAGAAACGTAAGGACAACAGAGATATCGGAACCATCGCCATTACAACGCTCTCCATGGTGCTGAGAAAACAGGGCAACACCACGTCGCTGTCTTCTTTTCACACAACCCCGGGCCCTGAAGGACAAAACATACTTTTCATCATCTGTAAAATAGAGAAAGTCAGAGGAAATCTGAATATACATAACATCTTTTCTCCAATACTCTCATGAAAGCATCAAACTGCAGAGAGTCTCCATCAAACCACTCTGATCTCTCTCTGGCAAAGATAGAGATGTTCTACTATCGTTTACTTTCTCAAGAATTTGATCAAAGGAAAATTAAAATAGATTTGAATATCAATTATTATTTAAAAAATCATATTGTAGGTTCACAACTAGATGAATTTGCTGCTTTTCTTTGTCATATATGAGAGATAATAAAATATAAAAGGTTTTGTATTGATGATCCTATTGGAGTCTCCACTCTGAGGAACGGGAAAATTATTTAATATTGATCCATAATTATTAATAGTGAGATTCTTGCTGAAAGCAGCTGCAGTCCAAACTAAAACCAAGATGTTGGAACCATGGACTGTATAAACTAGAAACATGATGTTTAATATGAACTCCCCACATCATCAACATGAGCTTTATAGAAAGAAGAAACCTGAAATACTTTACTTTAAGTCACAGCTCTTCAGCTGAAAGTTACTGAAACCAAAGAGTTGGCTGAAACTCGGTGACAGCTCTTTATCAACATCTGGATGACTAAATATAATCAAAATCATATTTAAGGTTGTTGTTTGTTATTGAGGGTGCAGGAGGAAACCCTCAGTGATTACACTCTAAAGATTAAATAAATAAACCTCTCATAAAAGACTTGAGATGATTTTGTGGAGACTGATTTCTCCTCCTCCACATTTCATTGCTGCTGCTGGACAACAAATTTCACTATTTCGCCTAAGCGAAGCGTCTCTGGCTCCATTTTAATGCTACGACGCCATCACCTGCAGTTAGCATCCCATTGACTCCCATTCTTCTGGCGTCGCATTGACAGAGAATAACTTTACATCTGAAGCGTTTAAAGACTCCATTTGTCGTTGTTTATTTCTAAAGAACACAACAATGTACAAAAGGCTCCGTTATCTTGTAGCTCACATTATGGCTCCGTAGAGCGTTTTTGAAAAAAGAGACTAATGATTGTGTCCAAAACAACGCGATTTTCTGTCGCATAGTTGACAAATCCCCGTAAAGTCCAGAGAAGCTCTCAGACAGTGTTGGACTTCCATCTGCTGTTTTTATTTTATTACTAATGTTAACTAGCCATGTTAGTTAGCAGTAATTAGCCTGTGTCTATGTGAATGTTAACTAGCATGTTAGTTAGCAGTAATTAGCCTGTGTCTATGTGAATGTTAACTAGCATGTTAGTTAGCAGTAATTAGCCTGTGTCTATGTTAATGTTAACTAGCATGTTAGTTAGCAGTAATTAGCCTGTGTCTTGTTAATGTTAACTAGCAGTGTTAGTTGCAGTAATTAAGCCTGTGTCTATGGAATGTTAACTAGCATGTTAGTTTAGCAGTAACTATTAGCCTGTGTCTATGTTAATGTTTACTAGCATGTTAGTTAGCAGTAATTAGCCTGTGTCTATGTTAATGTTAACTAGCATGTCAGTTAGCAGTAATTACCTGACCTATTTCATCTCTCCTAACAATTGCACACACTCTGTCTCTGCTGATTGGGAATGATTGAGATTTCTCTTGCACAGCTACCAGAAGACTTACAACTTTCAGACAACGTTTCCACCTCACATCTAACGTCTTCCAGCTCAGGGGAGGCTGCGCATTAACGCTCAGCATCACCGGAAAGAGCTTCTAACAGACTTCACTGGTCTCCGTCCAGAACAACGGGACCTGGTGGTCCACTTCTTTAACTGTCTATGGGTTTAATCTGTCCCTTCACACAATCAAACACCAGTTACTGGTTCTACACAAACACTTCAACACAACAACCAGCCACAACTTTCCATATGCTAACAGCATTGTTAGCTAGTAGCCACGCTGCAGGCGTGGTGGAATACCTCCTCCTGTGAGAACACGCCTAATAGAATTTTGCTAAAGTTAGCTTCCATGTTGTGTTACGTCGGGCGTTATTATCATAAATTATTTTTATCTATATATGGACCAACGCACTTGTAGACAACTTCATGACCCAGTAGATCCTGGTTTGACCTGATAATCACAGCTGATAAACTGCTTATTAGCTTTAACTTTCTCACCTTGTTCCTGTCCAGAGTCAGTCCAGACAAAACCAGGAGACAGACTACAAACAGCAGCTCCGAGGTCCTGGAATAAGGCGATATGTCGTAGTTTCTCGTCCCCCCCATGAAGAAACGTAAGGACAACAGAGATATCGGAACCATCGCCATTACAAGGCTCTCCATGGTGCTGAGAAAACAGGGCAACACCACGTCGCTGTCTTCTCTAACGACCACTTTAACATCGGACCCTGGAAGACAAAACATACTTTAATCATCATGTTAAAATAGAGAAAGTCAGAGGAAATCTGAATATACATAACACCTTTTCTCCAATAACTCTCATGAAAGCATCAAACTGCAGAGAGTCTCCATCAAACACTCTGATCTCTCCCTGGCAAAGATGAGAGATGTTCTATCATTTACTTTCTCAAGAATTTGATCACAGGAAAATTAAAATATATTTTGAATATCAATTTATCATTTAAAAATCATAATTGTAGGTTCACAACTAGGAGGATTTGCTGCTTTTCTTCGTCATATATGAGAGATAATAAAATATTATAAAGGTTTTGTATTGTTGATCCTATTGGAGTCTCCACTCTGAGGAACAATTATTTAATATTGATCCATAATTATTAATAGTGAGATTCTTGCTGAAAGCAGCTGCAGTCTAAACTAAAACCAAGATGTTGGAACCATGGACTGTATAAACTAGAAACATGATGTTTAATATGAACTTCCCCACTCATCACACATGACATTGAGTATTAGAAGAAAGAAACAGAAACCTGAAATACTTATAACCTTATTTCCAGCCAGCTCAGCTGAAAGTTACTGAAACCAAGAGTTCTGGGAAACTCGGTGACAGCTCTTTATCAACATCTGGATGACTAAATATAATAAAAATCATATTTAAGGTTGTGTTTGTTATTGAGGGTGCAGGAGGGAAACCCTCAGTGATTACACTCTAAAGATTAAATAAATAATCTTAATAAAACACTGAGATGATTTTGAGATTTCTCCTCCTCCACATTTCACTGCTGCTGCTGGACAATGAATCCCCTACTCTAGTATAGATTATATAAAGAATACATATGATGGGGGAATGTTTCTCTTTGTTGATATCATGAAAACTTAAGCTGCCTTTGCCGTTGCTTATGACTCATTTTAAAATAGATTTGTGCGAGTCAGCGGCCACACTGAACTGGAGTCTGCAGACGTGGAGTCATTCGGTCTTTTTTTTTTAAATCGTCATCGCAATATTAACTGGAGCAATAAACACATCGCAAAGGACACTTTAACAGTAGAAAACTGCACTTTAAATGTAACTTATTCATTTTATAGTGGTGCCTTTTATATTCAACTCAACGTTCAATTAATTCAATTAATTTTTGATTACTTTTTAATTACAATAGCATAACCAATGTGTTTTATTTTAGCAGAACACCTGAAAGCAGCAGAAATGCAGAGCTGAGTTCACTTTAATATCTGTTTATTTATCACATGTAATATCGTTATCACGATATTTAACAGCGTTACTGCATATCTCATTTTCCTCATAATGTGCTGTATTTATATATCTTTTCTAGTCTTAACGACTACTCAAAGCGCTTTTACATCATACAGGAAACATTCACCATTCACACACACTCATAGACTGTGGCTTCCGGCTCATCAGACACATTCACACTCCAATGGGGCAGCATCGGGGGCAACTCGGGGTTCAGGGACTTCTAAACATTAATATACATTTGGTCATTTTTAAAGCTAAAATATCACATAACTTATGCTTTCAACTGGAAGAATTTGATGCTTTTGTTCTATATAAAGAGAAAATAAATTATTTGAAGGTTTTGTTGCAGTTGTGTGACTAAATGTGAACATGTGGATCGCAGAAGGAGCAGTTTCATACGATTGGCCCTGTAGGCCACCGTAGTTTCAGAGATGTTAGAAGCTGCAGTCAACCAGGAGAAACTCGTTAGTACTGATGAATATTTGGTTTAGTCCGGTTTAATCTGTCCATCACACAATTAAACACTAGATAACTGGTACTACACAAAACACTTCAACACAACAACCAGCCACAACTTTGCATACGCAGCATTGTTGGTGGAGGATATGATAAGATGTGAAGTGTGTTATGTAATGAGTCTTGAGTTGTTCTACGGTGGAGGAAGTGTCATTTAAGAAATGGACCAAGTTACAGAAGCTGTCCCCGTCCTCTTTCTCTTTCCACGCCAGAAAGTACTTCTATGTAACAACAAGTTAGGCTGAATCCCATTTCTCCATCTTACCTACCCTACCCCTCATCCCTAGCCCTGGCCCTTGAAACTGGTTACATCACCAAACAGTATTGATCATAAACTTCCAAGATGCCGTCTCTGTCTGTTGTTATGTGAGGACATTATTTCTTTGACATTGATGCAGCATTAAACGAGATCTCTGCAGTCCGCAGCAGAGGAACAAGCTACAATGTAATTAATGGGATAACTGTCAGCTTTATTTACGTTCATTAAAGTGCTCGTTTTGCTTCTAACAGACCCAGATTAATGTTCTAAGTGTCTGACAACATTATGGAAAGGATTTCTAAGGAGGTCGACCGTTCTGTTAAAGATTAAGATCCTTTTAAAATCATAAAAGTCTGCAAAATTGCATTTGCTAAAACCCACCAGACTCCATGTAAATAATCAGTGATTTAGCATCGTAAAACACGGCTTTCTGAAACGTCTCTGGCTCTTGAGCCTGCGGGACGAAGGTGTGCGACCATCGGCTCCGTTTGGCAGTGTTTTCTTTCTTTCATTCCTAAAGTTAGCTAAAGTTAGCTAAAGTTAGCTAAAGTTAGCTAAAGTTAGCTAAAGTTAGCTAAAGTTAGCTAAAGTTAGCTAAAGTTAGCTAAAGTTAGCTAAAGTTAGCTAAAGTTAGCTAAAGTTATGTTGACGTCGGGCGTTATTATCATAGACAGTTAACGAAATTAGTATTATCTATTATTATGGGTCCCACGCAACTTGTAGACAACTTCATGACCCTGTAGACCCCGTAGACCCAGTAGACCCGTAGACCCTGCAGATCCAGTAGGTCCTCTGTGAGAACACGGCTGACAGACGTTAGCTAAAGTTAGCTAAAGTTAGCTAAAGTTAGCTTCATGTTATGTTGACGTTGGACGTTATAGACAGTTAAATAAATTATCTATTATTATGGGAGCCACGCAACTTGTAGACAACTTCATGACCAGTAGACCCAATAGATCCTGGTCTGACCTGATCAACATCACCGCTGATAAACTGCTTATTGAGCTTTAACTTTCTCACCTTGTTGCTGTCCGAGAGTCAGTCCAGACAAGACCAGGACCCAGACTAGAACCAGCAGCTCCAGAGGTCCTCCATTAAGACGACATGTCCTAGTTCTGTCCCCCCCATGACCAGCCACAGTCTTATAAATATAGACTACGGAGCTGAGAGTCTCAATTAGCTTTCCAGCAACTCCTCTGGCGATGGCTGAATGAGACTGAAGCGAGCAGCAAATTGGTGTGGGGTAGCCTACTTCTTTAAAGTTACGCTGGGAACTGCGTCATGCGTCATTCTACTGCTTCACGCACCCTGGCCATACAGGAAAATGCCCCCCCCCCCCCCCGACACATCTGAGAGCTGGCTGAGTCTCTTCATCTGATGATACTTTATACATTTCACTTCACTACATTCATCAGACATATACAGTAATTAATTTCATCTTACACATTTATAAAACATAATATATAATACTGTTTCCTCTGTAACAGCTGACTGCAAGTTTCTTAAGCATGTAGCACCAATTAATATATATACATATTAATATATTATATATTAATATATATATATATTAATATTAATATATTAATAATATTAATATATATATATACATATTAATGTGTATATATACACATTTATGTATATATATATATTAATATATATATATATATACATATTAATATATATACATATTAATATATATATATATATATATATATACATATTAATGTATATATATATTATATATATATATATAATATATATACTGTGTTTATATAGGTACTGTTAATAGATTTATCGGTATTGGAATTTATTGGTACAGATACACAAACACATTGGAAACATTAATTGCATACATGCATCCATGCATCCATCCAAATTTCCATTAAAGAGGTTATAAAGCGTTGTAAATGTCCGGATGGCTTTCTTATTGTCATCTTCAAAATATAATTTCAGGTCATTTTTAAATTGGTGAATATTTGCTATCCTTTCAGAGCGTTTTTCATTTATGGATATAACTTTGTCCAAATGGAATGAAAAGATTCAAAATGAAAACATTTTAAATAGTTTAGTTTAATAGTTCATTTGAACAAGTAAAAACAACATTAAAATAAAAGATTTATATACATGATTTCCTGCATACACATATCATTAAAATGACAGATAAATAAGGTCATGATGTACTTCTCAACACAAAATTAAAAAGTCTTCAAACAAAACAAATTTTTTCCCATGTTCAAAAGGAGCAGGAAGAAGTTATAAACAACTTCTCAGCTCCGACCCCCTTTCTCTACTTTTATCCTTCAGTAAATCTCATCCTTCAGTTATCTACACATCATAGACACAGATGCATTTTAAATAATCTCCTTAATAATAAAACATAATGTCCCTACTGTGTAATTTGATCCCAGAGCCAAACAATCCATGAAACATCGTCCTCATCAGTCCAGAACAATCCAGACGGATCAGGTTCATATTTCTTAGACATTTTATTTGTTGGTTAGATGAAATGGACAATTCAGAAATAAACTCCATTAACTTATAAACTAACATCATTTTATTATAATAAGTCCAAATATAATTCCAATTGATATTCCCAAAGTGGTTTTCCAATAATGTTTACATGAACTGTGGGGCAACGTGTCAAATGTATAAAATATATATATTGGACTTTTTATCCTTTCTGTCGATAACATTAATAAAAAACCTGTTCTAAATATTAGACACATCACCACCCTGCAGCAGTCTTACATAACCCGGGGTACAGCCTCAAATTATGGAAATATTAAACGTCATTAAGATGTCTCAGTATGTACGAAGTGACCGTTGTTATTAATCAACTGGGAAATTAATTACAACGTTGTTTGGGACCAACGGGATAAAATATTGATTATTATATTATTATGATTATTGTCTTTAAGCTTTACATCTTATTATTCCATATCAAATGTTACTGACTCCAAAACTTCCCAGAAACTTTACCCCCCCCGAGGCCCCGGCTGCTGAGGACCGGTTCACTTTGACAAGATCACAAAACATCACTGTGTCCACAACAGGGCTGTAGTCAAGGGACACCTTAGTCGAGTCCAAGACCAGGACTAGTCGAGTCTGAGTCAAGACCACCTTAGTCGAGTCCAAGACCAGGACTAGTCAAGTCTGAGTCAAGACACCCTAGTCGAGTCCAAGACCAGGACTAGTCGAGTCTGAGTCAAGACCACCTTAGTCGAGTCCAAGACCAGGACTAGTCGAGTCTGAGTCAAGACCACCTTAGTCGAGTTCAAGACCAGGACTAGTCGAGTCAGAGTCAAGACCACCTTAGTCGAGTTCAAGACCAGGACTAGTCGAGTCAGAGTCAAGACCACCTTAGTCGAGTCCAAGACCAGGACTAGTCAAGTGTGAGTCAAGACCACCTTAGTCGAGTTCAAGACCAGGACTAGTCGAGTCAGAGTCAAGACCACCTTAGTCGAGTTCAAGACCAGGACTAGTCGAGTCTGAGTCAAGACCACCTTAGTCAAGTCCAAGACCAGGACTAGTCGAGTCTGAGTCAAGACCACCTTAGTCAAGTCCAAGACCAGGACTAGTCGAGTCCAAGACAAGACCGAGTCCAAAAAGGTTTGAGTCCGAGTCAAGACCGAGTCCAAAAAGGTTTGAGTCCGAGTCAAGACCGAGTCCAGGACAGAATAAAGGTCTTATGCATGACAGTATCAAGACAATAATTTTGGGTTTCACTTTCCCACCAATATTATTATCAACATAATAAAGACACCTGGACTCGGTCCAGACCAGAAGCCTTGTTGGGCAAGACCAGCAGCCGAGATCGGGACAAGTCCGAGTCCAAATACTAGCGAGACCGATACAAGTCCGAGACCATAGAAAAACGGCATCGGGTCCAAGACCAGACTCGAGTCCTACAGCCCTGGTACACCATAATACCCCAGATGTATAAGAACAACATATTCTAAAGACCAATATTCCTACTGTCTCCACGGTGATAACAAAGACAACGTTTATCTTTAACACTTTTAAAACTTGGCTCGGATCTTATTAAATATAATCTACAGGTTTTACTGAGCAGTACTGCAGTATTATTAGTAATAAGATTAAAAAACAAACAGACTCCTGCTTCAAATAGTCAATATCATGTTTTAATCAAACAGATGCAGCAGTTAGGGCAAAGACATGAAACATGCATTCATCAAAACATCTCCAATCAAAAACACAAAAATATAACCAAGTTAAAAAATACATAAAATAATTATAATAAGGCAACATGTGTTACACAGTGCTTTACTATAAAAACATTTCATTTCTAAAGGAAGACCCAGGTTTTTAGGAACCATGTTGGATTATATCTCCACCTTTTCTTTATGTTAAACAGTTTATTAACATTCAAATCAAACATTTATTACTTAAAGTCAAGTTAAAAGTCATATTTTCTGTCTCACTTTTGTCTTTTAACATCAACATAATCTTTAGTGGAGTTATTCAGTCAGTATGTTAAGATGCTTTATGTTGTAGATTTCATTATAATCATCAACTATATCTTCATAATGATTATCACGTCATTGATAATTGGAAGAGAGTTTTCTTCATTCAGAGTTAAGAATAAGTCACAGTCGCTAGTTGAGAATTTATTTAGTCTTCTGGACTTTAACCCAGTTTTAGAGAGAGATAGATAAATATATTACAGTATATGGTAGATATATATATATAATATATATATATTATGGTAGTATATATGTATATATATATGTCTATAACTACGGTCAGTCGTTCATTCATCAACAACGAGCAGAGGGCAGCGTCGACATTTCAAACAACAGAAACTACAAAAATAAAAAATCAGCTGAAGTTCTTTTTACAATGAAATCGTCTGACCACATTATCTACAACACCTTCTATCACCTGATATTCTGATCAGATCAATGTCGTGTGTTGTGTGTGTGTGTTGGGAGTGTGTGTGTGTGTGTGTGTGTGTGTTTTAGATTGGTAGGGGACCACTCTACTACCTGAGACGTTCCAATAACACGTAACAGCAATGTGACAATTCAGAACATTAACGTTATCTAACAACTAACAAACTTCCTATTTATTTACAGAATTGTTGCTTTGTGATCGACCAGCTGTTTGTTGAACTACACGTTACACACATGAATATTATAGATTTTGATGTGAGCATGAGATCTGGTCTGAGATCTGGTCTGAGAACGGGTCGCCTGGTCATAGAGGGCTTTGGTTCTGTCCTTTCTCCTTTAAGCCTCCGAGCTTTAGGAACTTAATATTTATATTAATATTTACATTATTTACATTTTTCTCATGTTGCAGATGTAACAAACTGCTTCACAAAACAAAAACTGAGAGGATCGATGTAAAAAAGTAGAGAAATGTGTATATATATATATATATATATATATATATATATATATATAGAGAGAGAGAGAGAGAGACAGAGAGAGAGAGAGAGAGAGAGAGAGAGAATAAATAAATAGATAGATAATATTACAGAATTTATAGTTTACCCACCTCTTTTTTTTTTACCACTACACCTCTGCATAACCTCTTTACTGGAAATTTCATGCGCCCTTTTTCATGTATGTATGCATTTATTTTTATGTGTTGGTGTATCTGAACCAGATGAAGTGGAGGTACTCAGCCAGCACTCAGATGTGTCTGGTGGTGGTGGGCGGGGTGGGGGGGGGGGAATACAGGAAGTAGTTCCTGGTGTAACCCTCCTGTTACATTCAGCAATTGCCAAATGAGTTGCTACAAAGCTGATTAAGACTATCAGCTCCGTATTTCTATATTCATGAGATTGTGGCGTCCTTTGGAAGCGAAAGTATTTTCTTCATGGGGGGGGACAGAAACTAGGACCTCTGGAGCTGCTGGTTCTATTCCGTGTGCTGGCTGTGCAGAGAAGAACAAAAAAATGGTGAAACAGATTAATAAAAAACATAAAAAACAACATGCAGAGAGCTGAACAATCATGATTACCTACAGCGACATTGTAGAATAGGGCTGCACGATTATGGCCAAAATGATAATAATGATTATTTGTTGATTTTAACCATAAACAAATGTTATTGGCGGTTTATAACTGCTTTCACATCCATATTATGTTACATTATTATGTTGAAGTTGTATGTTGTCATATAGTTCACTGTTATACATACAGCTGCAACACATGGAAATGAAAATTATTTGAAATAAATAGTTTAGGATTTATTTTAAAAAATACATGCGTTGTGTGTGTGAAATGTCTGTATCGTCACCGCGCTGCATTTTTAGGAACTATGATATTCTGGCCATGGGTCACATCTCTGGCCCAGGTTCAGGTCCTGGTCCAGGTCCAGCAGCTCCGTCTAACACGCTGTTACTCTACCAACTGCAGTTAGTTGCATTCAATAACTTAACCGCGATAGCAGAGTAACCAGCGGTAACTGGTACAAACACAGGTTCTCATGCTTAACAATATACAGCTGTGTTAATAATAATTAAAACTTTTGACAAATGTCAGAAGTGTGACACCGGCGCTCTATCTCTGTTGCTGGGAGCCATGTGTGAGTGAATGGCGGCAACAACATTGCAGCGGATGCGACCTAGAGGAAAAATATTACTCGCGCCCTAAAGCCCTGTGAGCTAACAGACACTAACTAGCACCCTAGAGCCCTGTGAGCTAACATACACTAACTAGCACCCTAGAGTCCTGTGAGCTAACAGACGCTAACTAGCACCCTAGAGCCCTGTGAGCTAACAGACACTAACTAGCACCCTAGAGCCCAGTGAGCTAACAGACACTAACTAGCACCCTAGAGCCCTGTGAGCTAACAGACGCTAACTAGCACCTTAGAGCCCTGTGAGCTAACAGACGCTAACTAGCACCCTAGAGCCCTGTGAGCTAACAGACACTAACTAGCACCCTAGAGCCCTGTGAGCTAACAGACACTAACTAGCACCCTAGAGCCCTGTGAGCTAACAGACGCTAACTAGCACCTTAGAGCCCTGTGAGCTAACAGACGCTAACTACAGGGCTGCCAACTTTTCCCAAAACCTTGGAGTGAGATTTGGGGGGGCAACCCATATTTTGCCACGTACAAAGCAATTTTTTGGGGTCTTTATCCTTCAGGGTTTAAATTGTGATTTGTGATATGTGGGGGGGTGGGGTTCTCCCTAGGGGGGTCTGGGGGTATGCCCCCCCAGGAAAAAAAATTGAAAAATAAACCATTAAAGGGCACTTTCTGGAGAGTTTTTTTGCAAAAAAATGGAGAAATCAAGTCTTACATGATATGTGCAAAACTGTAGGGTTAAGAGCCTTTGTGTTGTTGTATCAACAGGTTTTAGAGCATTCAGCATTTACATTATATACATTATTAACTTCTTATGATATAAGAATGACCCAGACAACGTGCCAAACATAATGAACCACATGAAGAGACAGTAGCAAATCTCATCAACAGCTGAGAAGATTTGGGTCTGTGGGGAACAGGTCCAGGGGTCCCTGGTGTTGGGACAAGGGACCCAAAGTTAAATTATGTTGAGGGATCAACTAAGACCACTGAAATTCTAAAGAATAAGAACCACTGATCTACATAAATTCTTATCCTTTAACCTTTGTGCCAAGGTTCAGTAATGTTTGGCCCTCATCCTCTGGGCCCCACTTACTGGATTTACTTTTTGGGGAAAATAAAGACTATTTGTTCATTTCATAAACATCATCAATTAATTATTTACAGTTACATTTAGAGATGCACCGAGGTTAGAGAAGCCACATAGTGGCCCAATGTTGCAGTATATATATAGTATAGTGTATATATGGTATATATAGTATAGTATATATAGTATAGTATATATAGTATAGCTCAGATGTGTTTCACCAGATTTTGCCCATGTTTACAACTTTGTGCACATTCAAAATATAACTCCTCCCATCTCTGTTGGCCGAGATTTGGGAGTTGTAATATAGTCTGCTGTGCATGTCATTGCTCGCTGATATGGTGGATCTCATTCAGACCGTCTGACAGACACAGACGCCCATTCGGGTCTCTGGTCTCTGACAAAGTTTAGAGGAGGCTGTACGCTGCGCATTATCGGAGGAACACGGATGCAACGCGTCACTGTCCACAGCAGAGCAGGTCCAACTAACATGAACTGAAGTTGCTACGCTACCAGCCGCGCTGCTCACCTCTATTGTTACAGAGAGATGGACACGAAGCGACGGACGGGTCTGTGATACTCAGAGCTCATCTAAAGCCGGGGAGGAAATGGGAGGATCGTAAAAAAAATGTTCTCAGTTTGCGACAATTCGAAACTTTCACAGACAGGGAGCGCTCTTGAACCCCTCACAGTCTCTGAAAGCACAACTAGTCGATCACGAGTGGCTCAACAGGTAAAAACATAGATAAACTCATCTTTCAGAAATTTGACCGACCGGGTTGACACTTCAGCGTGAGAAATCGGGGGTGTGGCGTGTGAGCGTGTGAAACCAGTCAAATGCGTGTGTCTCACGGCCAATGCGTGAGAGTTGGCAGCCCTGTAACTAGCACCTTAGAGCCCTGTGAGCTAACAGACGCTAACTAGCACCTTAGAGCCCTGTGAGCTAACAGACACTAACTAGCACCCTAGAGCCCAGTGAGCTAACAGACACTAACTAGCACCCTAGAGCCCTGTGAGCTAACAGACACTAACTAGCACCCTAGAGCCCAGTGAGCTAACAGACACTAACTAGCACCCTAGAGCCCTGTGAGCTAACAGACACTAACTAGCACCCTAGAGCCTTGTGAGCTAACAGATGCTAACTAGCACCCTATAGCCCTGTGAGCTAACAGACACTAACTAGCACCCTAGAGCCCTGTGAGCTAACAGACGCTAACTAGCACCCTAGAGCCCTGTGAGCTAACAGACGCTACCTAGCACCCTAGAGCCCAGTGAGCTAACAGACGCTAACTAGCACAACTAGCACTGCTCATGCTGTTGTCTGAAAAAACAACACAGACGGGACAAAATGTTGCGTTTACTGGTAAACTGGTAAACCTTGAGACCGACGTATTACCGACTGCTATCTGTTGAGTTTTCCTCAGTTACTCTGTCCTCGGGACTGCTCATCTAGAAACTAAGCTGCACGGTGCATGACACACAGTGGTTTGCGGAGCACTAGATTGGCTTTGAGACAAAAAAAAAAAGCGGAGCTTTCTATGAAACGATGCATTTAAAAAATAAATAATAATTCGCTTGATCACGCAATTGGATCGCAAAATCGTGATTAAAATTTGATTAATTGTGCAGCCCTACTTTTCACTATCCAAAAATGTCTTAACTTTAAGGGACTAACATAACATAAAACTGGTTCTCACAAAGATAGTTGTACAAATAAACGCACAAACACTTTTACAAACACTCGTACATGTAAAGTCAGCATACATTTTGCAGCTGTAGCATCTCTCAACACTCTTCCCGTGAACAGTTCCCTCGGTGTCCAAAACCGTTTCCCTGCTGACGAGAAACTGCAGCAAAGAAAAGAATAGATCCATAAAGTCAAATTTTATATAAAAGGTATTATTTTGGTGGCCAAAACAAATAGATTTACATTAATAAAAAACTCTGTTATACAAAACAGGTAGCTCAAGCAATCTGATTGGTTCACAGCCGTGTTATTATAACAAACAACAAAGGATTTGACTCAAAGTCCTTAGAATAGACTAAACTTACCTTTATTGCAGCGTATTGTGATGATCTTGTAACAACAAGCAGAGTTTGAAACTAGAGCATGAATCAGAACTCCTAAAACAAATCACACAATCCATCCGACTGCTTCACTGGATGAGTCCTCACACACTTTCCCTGAAACACATCACACACAGCGATAGAACTCTAACTGCACACCAGGTACACACACGACTACACACAACACTTACACGTGTATAAAAACCTTTAAAATAATAATAAATGAACAAATTGTAATTCTTTCCTGATTAAACCACCAGAAAGAAATCTCACCACTGATATGAACAAAGGTCTCAGCCTGAGTCTGATGGTTGATTTCCTCTGGGTGACGAACAGCGGTAGTTGTCTGTCTTGGTCACCGTGGTGATGAGGGTGATGTGGTAGTGGTCTCTGGTTCTGGGGTCCGTGTCTCCACAGCAGGTAGTTTGGTCCCAGCCCCGTCCCTCCCTCGACTTCAGATGTTAGAGAAGCACCATGAACGTCACACTGCAGCAGGGCCCAGGGAGAGGTGGTTTGTTGAGAGTTGAAAGATGGATTTGGTGTTGGACCTGTGGACAAAGTTTAAACAAATCTTATTAAAGATTAATCCATCTATCTTGATCCCCTTATCTGGTATCGGGTCTCGGGGGCAGCAGCTCCAGTAGGGGACCCCAACTTCCCTTCCCCGTCCCTCAACCTAGTCCCGGGTCTTCCCCGAGGCCTCTCCCAGTGGACGTCCCCCCACCTAGTCCTGGGTCTTCCCCGAGGCCTCCTCCCAGCTGGACGTCCTCTTACCTAGTCCTGGGTCTTCCTCGAGGCCTCCTCCCAGCTGGACGTCCCCACACTAGTCCTGGGTCTTCCCCGAGGCATCCTCCCAGCTGTACGTCCCTCTACCTAGTCCTGGGTCTTCCCCGAGGTCTCCTCCCAGCTGGACGTCCTCTACCTAGTCCTGGGTCTTCCTCGAGGCCTCCTCCCAGCTGGACGTCCCTCCACCTACTCTGGGTCTTCCCCGAGGCCTCCTCCAGCTGGACCCCCCCACCTAGTCCTGGGTCTTCCCCGAGGCCTCTTCCCAGCTGGACGTCCCCCACCTAGTCCTGGGTCTCCTCCGAGGCCTAGTCTCAGCTGGAAGTCCCTCCACTAGTCCTGGGTCTTCCCCGAGGCCTCCTCCCAGCTGGACGTCCTCCACCTAGTCCTGGGTCTTCCCCGAGGCTCCTCCCAGCTGGACGTTCCTCCACCTAGTCCTGGGTCTTCCCAAGGCTCCTCCCAGCTGGACGTCCCTCCACCTAGTCCTGGGTCTTCCCCGAGGCCGCGTCTCAGCTGGACGTCCCTCCACATAGTCCTGGGTCTTCCCCGAGGCCTCCTCCCAGCTGGACGTCCCTCCACATAGCCTGGGTCTTCCCCGAGGCCTCCTCCCAGCTGGACGTCCCTCCACCTAGTCCTGGGTCTCCCCGAGGCCTCCTCCCAGGGACGTGCCTGGAACACCTCCCTAGGGACCCCCCAGGAGGCATCCTTACCAGATGCCCGAACACCTCAACTGG